>NC_069108.1:9958276-10043276 GCF_947172395.1 Bicyclus anynana
AGTCTTCGAATATGGTTAGGCATTGAAAGTTACGTATAAGCGCGCTCTCAGATCACGCTAGTTTGAATTTCATAATTTTCGACTTTTCAAGTACTTCGACTTTGTACCGGAAAAATTTCGAACTCACCTAGAGCAAAAAGAGTCTTTGAATATGGTTAGGCATTGAAAGTTACGTATAAGCGCGCTCTCAGAACACGCTAGTTTGAATTTCATAATTTTCGACTTTTCAAGTACTTCGACTTTGTACCAAAAAATTTCGAACTCACCTAGAGCAAAAAGAGTCTTTGAATATGGTTAGGCATTGAAAGTTACGTATAAGCGCGCTCTCAGAACACGCTAGTTTGAATTTCATAATTTTCGACTTTTCAAGTACTTCGACTTTGTACCGAAAAAATTTCGAACTCACCTCAAGCGAAAAGAGTCTTTGAATATGGTTAGGCATTGAAAGTTACGTATAAGCGCGCTCTCAGAACACGCTAGTTTGAATTTCATAATTTTCGACTTTTCAAGTACTTCGACTTTGTACCGAAAAAATTTCGAACTCACCTCAAGCGAAAAGAGCCTTTGAATATGGTTAGGCATTGAAAGTTACGTATAAGCGCGCTCTCAGAACACGCTAGTTTGAATTTCATAATTTTCGACTTTTCAAGTACTTCGACTTTGTACCGGAAAAATTTCGAACTCACTTCAAGCGAAAAGAGCCTTTGAATATGGTTAGGCATTGAAAGTTACGTATAATCGCGCTCTCAGAACACACTAGTTTGAATTTCATAATTTTCGACTTTTGAGCTACTTCGAGTTAGTACCGGAAAAATTTCGAACTCACCTAGAGCAAAAAGAGTCTTTGAATATGGTTAGGCATTGAAAGTTACGTATAAGCGCGCTCTCAGATCACGCTAGTTTGAATTTCATAATTTTCGACTTTTCAAGTACTTCGACTTTGTACCGAAAAAAATTCGAACTCACCTAGAGCAAAAAGAGTCTTTGAATATGGTTAGGCATTGAAAGTTACGTATAAGCGCGCTCTCAGAACACGCTAGTTTGAATTTCATAATTTTCGACTTTTCAAGTACTTCGACTTTGTACCGAAAAAATTTCGAACTCACCTCAAGCGAAAAGAGTCTTTGAATATGGTTAGGCATTGAAAGTTACGTATAAGCGCGCTCTCAGAACACGCTAGTTTGAATTTCATAATTTTCGACTTTTCAAGTACTTCGACTTTGTACCGGAAAAATTTAGAACTCACCTAGAGCAAAAAGAGTCTTTGAATATGGTTAGGCATTGAAAGTTACGTATAAGCGCGCTCTCAGAACACGCTAGTTTGAATTTCATAATTTTCGACTTTTCAAGTACTTCGACTTTGTACCGAAAAAATTTCGAACTCACCTCAAGCGAAAAGAGTCTTTGAATATGGTTAGGCATTGAAAGTTACGTATAAGCGCGCTCTCAGAACACGCTAGTTTGAATTTCATAATTTTCGACTTTTCAAGTACTTCGACTTTGTACCGAAAAAATTTCGAACTCACCTCAAGCGAAAAGAGTCTTTGAATATGGTTAGGCATTGAAAGTTACGTATAAGCGCGCTCTCAGAACACGCTAGTTTGAATTTCATAATTTTCGACTTTTCAAGTACTTCGACTTTGTACCGAAAAAAATTCGAACTCACCTCAAGCGAAAAGAGTCTTTGAATATGGTTAGGCATTGAAAGTTACGTATAAGCGCGCTCTCAGATCACGCTAGTTTGAATTTCATAATTTTCGACTTTTCAAGTACTTCGACTTTGTACCGAAAAAAATTCGAACTCACCTAGAGCAAAAAGAGTCTTTGAATATGGTTAGGCATTGAAAGTTACGTATAAGCGCGCTCTCAGAACACGCTAGTTTGAATTTCATAATTTTCGACTTTTCAAGTACTTCGACTTTGTACCGAAAAAATTTCGAACTCACCTCAAGCGAAAAGAGTCTTTGAATATGGTTAGGCATTGAAAGTTACGTATAAGCGCGCTCTCAGAACACGCTAGTTTGAATTTCATAATTTTCGACTTTTCAAGTACTTCGACTTTGTACCGGAAAAATTTCGAACTCACCTAGAGCAAAAAGAGTCTTTGAATATGGTTAGGCATTGAAAGTTACGTATAAGCGCGCTCTCAGAACACGCTAGTTTGAATTTCATAATTTTCGACTTTTCAAGTACTTCGACTTTGTACCGAAATAATTTCGAACTCACCTCAAGCGAAAAGAGTCTTCGAATATGGTTAGGCATTGAAAGTTACGTATAAGCGCGCTCTCAGATCACGCTAGTTTGAATTTCATAATTTTCGACTTTTCAAGTACTTCGACTTTGTACCGACAAAATTTCGAACTCACCTCAAGCGAAAAGAGTCTTTGAATATGGTTAGGCATTGAAAGTTACGTATAAGCGCGCTCTCAGAACACGCTAGTTTGAATTTCATAATTTTCGACTTTTCAAGTACTTCGACTTTGTACCAAAAAAATTTCGAACTCACCTAGAGCAAAAAGAGTCTTTGAATATGGTTAGGCATTGAAAGTTACGTATAAGCGCGCTCTCAGAACACGCTAGTTTGAATTTCATAATTTTCGACTTTTCAAGTACTTCGACTTTGTACCGAAAAAATTTCGAACTCACCTCAAGCGAAAAGAGTCTTTGAATATGGTTAGGCATTGAAAGTTACGTATAAGCGCGCTCTCAGAACACGCTAGTTTGAATTTCATAATTTTCGACTTTTCAAGTACTTCGACTTTGTACCGGAAAAATTTCGAACTCACCTAGAGCAAAAAGAGTCTTTGAATATGGTTAGGCATTGAAAGTTACGTATAAGCGCGCTCTCAGAACACGCTAGTTTGAATTTCATAATTTTCGACTTTTCAAGTACTTCGACTTTGTACCGAAAAAATTTCGAACTCACCTCAAGCGAAAAGAGTCTTTGAATATGGTTAGGCATTGAAAGTTACGTATAAGCGCGCTCTCAGAACACGCTAGTTTGAATTTCATAATTTTCGACTTTTCAAGTACTTCGACTTTGTACCGGAAAAATTTCGAACTCACCTCAAGCGAAAAGAGTCTTTGAATATGGTTAGGCATTGAAAGTTACGTATAAGCGCGCTCTCAGAACACGCTAGTTTGAATTTCATAATTTTCGACTTTTCAAGTACTTCGACTTTGTACCGAAAAAATTTCGAACTCACCTCAAGCGAAAAGAGTCTTTGAATATGGTTAGGCATTGAAAGTTACGTATAAGCGCGCTCTCAGATCACGCTAGTTTGAATTTCATAATTTTCGACTTTTGAGCTACTTCGAGTTAGTACCGGAAAAATTTCGAACTCACTTCAAGCGAAAAGAGTCTTTGAATATGGTTAGGCATTGAAAGTTACGTATAAGCGCGCTCTCAGAACACGCTAGTTTGAATTTCATAATTTTCGACTTTTCAAGTACTTCGACTTTGTACCGAAAAAATTTCGAACTCACCTCAAGCGAAAAGAGTCTTTGAATATGGTTAGGCATTGAAAGTTACGTATAAGCGCGCTCTCAGAACACGCTAGTTTGAATTTCATAATTTTCGACTTTTCAAGTACTTCGACTTTGTACCAAAAAAATTTCGAACTCACCTAGAGCAAAAAGAGTCTTTGAATATGGTTAGGCATTGAAAGTTACGTATAAGCGCGCTCTCAGAACACGCTAGTTTGAATTTCATAATTTTCGACTTTTCAAGTACTTCGACTTTGTACCGAAAAAATTTCGAACTCACCTCAAGCGAAAAGAGTCTTTGAATATGGTTAGGCATTGAAAGTTACGTATAAGCGCGCTCTCAGATCACGCTAGTTTGAATTTCATAATTTTCGACTTTTCAAGTACTTCGACTTTGTACCGAAAAAAATTCGAACTCACCTAGAGCAAAAAGAGTCTTTGAATATGGTTAGGCATTGAAAGTTACGTATAAGCGCGCTCTCAGAACACGCTAGTTTGAATTTCATAATTTTCGACTTTTCAAGTACTTCGACTTTGTACCAAAAAAATTTCGAACTCACCTAGAGCAAAAAGAGTCTTTGAATATGGTTAGGCATTGAAAGTTACGTATAAGCGCGCTCTCAGAACACGCTAGTTTGAATTTCATAATTTTCGACTTTTCAAGTACTTCGACTTTGTACCGAAAAAATTTCGAACTCACCTCAAGCGAAAAGAGTCTTTGAATATGGTTAGGCATTGAAAGTTACGTATAAGCGCGCTCTCAGAACACGCTAGTTTGAATTTCATAATTTTCGACTTTTCAAGTACTTCGACTTTGTACCGGAAAAATTTCGAACTCACCTAGAGCAAAAAGAGTCTTTGAATATGGTTAGGCATTGAAAGTTACGTATAAGCGCGCTCTCAGAACACGCTAGTTTGAATTTCATAATTTTCGACTTTTCAAGTACTTCGACTTTGTACCGAAAAAATTTCGAACTCACCTCAAGCGAAAAGAGTCTTTGAATATGGTTAGGCATTGAAAGTTACGTATAAGCGCGCTCTCAGAACACGCTAGTTTGAATTTCATAATTTTCGACTTTTCAAGTACTTCGACTTTGTACCAAAAAAATTTCGAACTCACCTAGAGCAAAAAGAGTCTTTGAATATGGTTAGGCATTGAAAGTTACGTATAAGCGCGCTCTCAGAACACGCTAGTTTGAATTTCATAATTTTCGACTTTTCAAGTACTTCGACTTTGTACCGAAAAAATTTCGAACTCACCTCAAGCGAAAAGAGTCTTTGAATATGGTTAGGCATTGAAAGTTACGTATAAGCGCGCTCTCAGAACACGCTAGTTTGAATTTCATAATTTTCGACTTTTCAAGTACTTCGACTTTGTACCGAAAAAAATTCGAACTCACCTCAAGCGAAAAGAGTCTTTGAATATGGTTAGGCATTGAAAGTTACGTATAAGCGCGCTCTCAGATCACGCTAGTTTGAATTTCATAATTTTCGACTTTTCAAGTACTTCGACTTTGTACCGAAAAAAATTCGAACTCACCTAGAGCAAAAAGAGTCTTTGAATATGGTTAGGCATTGAAAGTTACGTATAAGCGCGCTCTCAGAACACGCTAGTTTGAATTTCATAATTTTCGACTTTTCAAGTACTTCGACTTTGTACCGAAAAAATTTCGAACTCACCTCAAGCGAAAAGAGTCTTTGAATATGGTTAGGCATTGAAAGTTACGTATAAGCGCGCTCTCAGAACACGCTAGTTTGAATTTCATAATTTTCGACTTTTCAAGTACTTCGACTTTGTACCGGAAAAATTTCGAACTCACCTAGAGCAAAAAGAGTCTTTGAATATGGTTAGGCATTGAAAGTTACGTATAAGCGCGCTCTCAGAACACGCTAGTTTGAATTTCATAATTTTCGACTTTTCAAGTACTTCGACTTTGTACCAAAAAAATTTCGAACTCACCTAGAGCAAAAAGAGTCTTTGAATATGGTTAGGCATTGAAAGTTACGTATAAGCGCGCTCTCAGAACACGCTAGTTTGAATTTCATAATTTTCGACTTTTCAAGTACTTCGACTTTGTACCGGAAAAATTTCGAACTCACCTAGAGCAAAAAGAGTCTTTGAATATGGTTAGGCATTGAAAGTTACGTATAAGCGCGCTCTCAGAACACGCTAGTTTGAATTTCATAATTTTCGACTTTTCAAGTACTTCGACTTTGTACCAAAAAAATTTCGAACTCACCTAGAGCAAAAAGAGTCTTTGAATATGGTTAGGCATTGAAAGTTACGTATAAGCGCGCTCTCAGAACACGCTAGTTTGAATTTCATAATTTTCGACTTTTCAAGTACTTCGACTTTGTACCGAAAAAATTTCGAACTCACCTCAAGCGAAAAGAGTCTTTGAATATGGTTAGGCATTGAAAGTTACGTATAAGCGCGCTCTCAGAACACGCTAGTTTGAATTTCATAATTTTCGACTTTTCAAGTACTTCGACTTTGTACCGGAAAAATTTCGAACTCACCTAGAGCAAAAAGAGTCTTTGAATATGGTTAGGCATTGAAAGTTACGTATAAGCGCGCTCTCAGAACACGCTAGTTTGAATTTCATAATTTTCGACTTTTCAAGTACTTCGACTTTGTACCGAAAAAATTTCGAACTCACCTCAAGCGAAAAGAGTCTTTGAATATGGTTAGGCATTGAAAGTTACGTATAAGCGCGCTCTCAGATCACGCTAGTTTGAATTTCATAATTTTCGACTTTTGAGCTACTTCGAGTTAGTACCGGAAAAATTTCGAACTCACCTAGAGCAAAAAGAGTCTTTGAATATGGTTAGGCATTGAAAGTTACGTATAAGCGCGCTCTCAGAACACGCTAGTTTGAATTTCATAATTTTCGACTTTTCAAGTACTTCGACTTTGTACCGAAAAAATTTCGAACTCACCTCAAGCGAAAAGAGTCTTCGAATATGGTTAGGCATTGAAAGTTACGTATAAGCGCGCTCTCAGATCACGCTAGTTTGAATTTCATAATTTTCGACTTTTCAAGTACTTCGACTTTGTACCGGAAAAATTTCGAACTCACCTAGAGCAAAAAGAGTCTTTGAATATGGTTAGGCATTGAAAGTTACGTATAAGCGCGCTCTCAGATCACGCTAGTTTGAATTTCATAATTTTCGACTTTTGAGCTACTTCGAGTTAGTACCGGAAAAATTTCGAACTCACCTAGAGCAAAAAGAGTCTTTGAATATGGTTAGGCATTGAAAGTTACGTATAAGCGCGCTCTCAGAACACGCTAGTTTGAATTTCATAATTTTCGACTTTTCAAGTACTTCGACTTTGTACCGAAAAAATTTCGAACTCACCTCAAGCGAAAAGAGTCTTCGAATATGGTTAGGCATTGAAAGTTACGTATAAGCGCGCTCTCAGATCACGCTAGTTTGAATTTCATAATTTTCGACTTTTCAAGTACTTCGACTTTGTACCGGAAAAATTTCGAACTCACCTAGAGCAAAAAGAGTCTTTGAATATGGTTAGGCATTGAAAGTTACGTATAAGCGCGCTCTCAGAACACGCTAGTTTGAATTTCATAATTTTCGACTTTTCAAGTACTTCGACTTTGTACCAAAAAAATTTCGAACTCACCTAGAGCAAAAAGAGTCTTTGAATATGGTTAGGCATTGAAAGTTACGTATAAGTGCGCTCTCAGAACACGCTTGTTTGAATTTCATAATTTTCGACTTTTCAAGTACTTCGACTTTGTACCGAAAAAATTTCGAACTCACCTCAAGCGAAAAGAGTCTTTGAATATGGTTAGGCATTGAAAGTTACGTATAAGCGCGCTCTCAGAACACGCTAGTTTGAATTTCATAATTTTCGACTTTTCAAGTACTTCGACTTTGTACCGGAAAAATTTCGAACTCACCTAGAGCAAAAAGAGTCTTTGAATATGGTTAGGCATTGAAAGTTACGTATAAGCGCGCTCTCAGAACACGCTAGTTTGAATTTCATAATTTTCGACTTTTCAAGTACTTCGACTTTGTACCGAAAAAATTTCGAACTCACCTCAAGCGAAAAGAGTCTTTGAATATGGTTAGGCATTGAAAGTTACGTATAAGCGCGCTCTCAGATCACGCTAGTTTGAATTTCATAATTTTCGACTTTTGAGCTACTTCGAGTTAGTACCGGAAAAATTTCGAACTCACCTAGAGCAAAAAGAGTCTTTGAATATGGTTAGGCATTGAAAGTTACGTATAAGCGCGCTCTCAGAACACGCTAGTTTGAATTTCATAATTTTCGACTTTTCAAGTACTTCGACTTTGTACCGAAAAAATTTCGAACTCACCTCAAGCGAAAAGAGTCTTCGAATATGGTTAGGCATTGAAAGTTACGTATAAGCGCGCTCTCAGATCACGCTAGTTTGAATTTCATAATTTTCGACTTTTCAAGTACTTCGACTTTGTACCGGAAAAATTTCGAACTCACCTAGAGCAAAAAGAGTCTTTGAATATGGTTAGGCATTGAAAGTTACGTATAAGCGCGCTCTCAGATCACGCTAGTTTGAATTTCATAATTTTCGACTTTTGAGCTACTTCGAGTTAGTACCGGAAAAATTTCGAACTCACCTAGAGCAAAAAGAGTCTTTGAATATGGTTAGGCATTGAAAGTTACGTATAAGCGCGCTCTCAGAACACGCTAGTTTGAATTTCATAATTTTCGACTTTTCAAGTACTTCGACTTTGTACCGAAAAAATTTCGAACTCACCTCAAGCGAAAAGAGTCTTCGAATATGGTTAGGCATTGAAAGTTACGTATAAGCGCGCTCTCAGATCACGCTAGTTTGAATTTCATAATTTTCGACTTTTCAAGTACTTCGACTTTGTACCGGAAAAATTTCGAACTCACCTAGAGCAAAAAGAGTCTTTGAATATGGTTAGGCATTGAAAGTTACGTATAAGCGCGCTCTCAGAACACGCTAGTTTGAATTTCATAATTTTCGACTTTTCAAGTACTTCGACTTTGTACCAAAAAAATTTCGAACTCACCTAGAGCAAAAAGAGTCTTTGAATATGGTTAGGCATTGAAAGTTACGTATAAGCGCGCTCTCAGAACACGCTAGTTTGAATTTCATAATTTTCGACTTTTCAAGTACTTCGACTTTGTACCGAAAAAATTTCGAACTCACCTCAAGCGAAAAGAGTCTTTGAATATGGTTAGGCATTGAAAGTTACGTATAAGCGCGCTCTCAGAACACGCTAGTTTGAATTTCATAATTTTCGACTTTTCAAGTACTTCGACTTTGTACCGGAAAAATTTCGAACTCACCTAGAGCAAAAAGAGTCTTTGAATATGGTTAGGCATTGAAAGTTACGTATAAGCGCGCTCTCAGAACACGCTAGTTTGAATTTCATAATTTTCGACTTTTCAAGTACTTCGACTTTGTACCGAAAAAATTTCGAACTCACCTCAAGCGAAAAGAGTCTTTGAATATGGTTAGGCATTGAAAGTTACGTATAAGCGCGCTCTCAGAACACGCTAGTTTGAATTTCATAATTTTCGACTTTTCAAGTACTTCGACTTTGTACCAAAAAAATTTCGAACTCACCTAGAGCAAAAAGAGTCTTTGAATATGGTTAGGCATTGAAAGTTACGTATAAGCGCGCTCTCAGAACACGCTAGTTTGAATTTCATAATTTTCGACTTTTCAAGTACTTCGACTTTGTACCGAAAAAAATTCGAACTCACCTCAAGCGAAAAGAGTCTTTGAATATGGTTAGGCATTGAAAGTTACGTATAAGCGCGCTCTCAGAACACGCTAGTTTGAATTTCATAATTTTCGACTTTTCAAGTACTTCGACTTTGTACCGAAAAAAATTCGAACTCACCTCAAGCGAAAAGAGTCTTTGAATATGGTTAGGCATTGAAAGTTACGTATAAGCGCGCTCTCAGATCACGCTAGTTTGAATTTCATAATTTTCGACTTTTCAAGTACTTCGACTTTGTACCGAAAAAAATTCGAACTCACCTAGAGCAAAAAGAGTCTTTGAATATGGTTAGGCATTGAAAGTTACGTATAAGCGCGCTCTCAGAACACGCTAGTTTGAATTTCATAATTTTCGACTTTTCAAGTACTTCGACTTTGTACCGAAAAAATTTCGAACTCACCTCAAGCGAAAAGAGTCTTTGAATATGGTTAGGCATTGAAAGTTACGTATAAGCGCGCTCTCAGAACACGCTAGTTTGAATTTCATAATTTTCGACTTTTCAAGTACTTCGACTTTGTACCGGAAAAATTTCGAACTCACCTAGAGCAAAAAGAGTCTTTGAATATGGTTAGGCATTGAAAGTTACGTATAAGCGCGCTCTCAGAACACGCTAGTTTGAATTTCATAATTTTCGACTTTTCAAGTACTTCGACTTTGTACCGAAATAATTTCGAACTCACCTCAAGCGAAAAGAGTCTTCGAATATGGTTAGGCATTGAAAGTTACGTATAAGCGCGCTCTCAGATCACGCTAGTTTGAATTTCATAATTTTCGATTTTTCAAGTACTTCGACTTTGTACCGGAAAAATTTCGAACTCACCTCAAGCGAAAAGAGTCTTTGAATATGGTTAGGCATTGAAAGTTACGTATAAGCGCGCTCTCAGAACACGCTAGTTTGAATTTCATAATTTTCGACTTTTCAAGTACTTCGACTTTGTACCGGAAAAATTTCGAACTCACCTAGAGCAAAAAGAGTCTTTGAATATGGTTAGGCATTGAAAGTTACGTATAAGCGCGCTCTCAGAACACGCTAGTTTGAATTTCATAATTTTCGACTTTTCAAGTACTTCGACTTTGTACCGAAAAAATTTCGAACTCACCTCAAGCGAAAAGAGTCTTTGAATATGGTTAGGCATTGAAAGTTACGTATAAGCGCGCTCTCAGAACACGCTAGTTTGAATTTCATAATTTTCGACTTTTCAAGTACTTCGACTTTGTACCAAAAAAATTTCGAACTCACCTAGAGCAAAAAGAGTCTTTGAATATGGTTAGGCATTGAAAGTTACGTATAAGCGCGCTCTCAGAACACGCTAGTTTGAATTTCATAATTTTCGACTTTTCAAGTACTTCGACTTTGTACCGAAAAAATTTCGAACTCACCTCAAGCGAAAAGAGTCTTTGAATATGGTTAGGCATTGAAAGTTACGTATAAGCGCGCTCTCAGAACACGCTAGTTTGAATTTCATAATTTTCGACTTTTCAAGTACTTCGACTTTGTACCGGAAAAATTTCGAACTCACCTAGAGCAAAAAGAGTCTTTGAATATGGTTAGGCATTGAAAGTTACGTATAAGCGCGCTCTCAGAACACGCTAGTTTGAATTTCATAATTTTCGACTTTTCAAGTACTTCGACTTTGTACCGAAATAATTTCGAACTCACCTCAAGCGAAAAGAGTCTTCGAATATGGTTAGGCATTGAAAGTTACGTATAAGCGCGCTCTCAGATCACGCTAGTTTGAATTTCATAATTTTCGACTTTTCAAGTACTTCGACTTTGTACCGGAAAAATTTCGAACTCACCTAGAGCAAAAAGAGTCTTTGAATATGGTTAGGCATTGAAAGTTACGTATAAGCGCGCTCTCAGAACACGCTAGTTTGAATTTCATAATTTTCGACTTTTCAAGTACTTCGACTTTGTACCAAAAAAATTTCGAACTCACCTAGAGCAAAAAGAGTCTTTGAATATGGTTAGGCATTGAAAGTTACGTATAAGCGCGCTCTCAGAACACGCTAGTTTGAATTTCATAATTTTCGACTTTTCAAGTACTTCGACTTTGTACCGAAAAAATTTCGAACTCACCTCAAGCGAAAAGAGTCTTTGAATATGGTTAGGCATTGAAAGTTACGTATAAGCGCGCTCTCAGAACACGCTAGTTTGAATTTCATAATTTTCGACTTTTCAAGTACTTCGACTTTGTACCGAAAAAATTTCGAACTCACCTCAAGCGAAAAGAGCCTTTGAATATGGTTAGGCATTGAAAGTTACGTATAAGCGCGCTCTCAGAACACGCTAGTTTGAATTTCATAATTTTCGACTTTTCAAGTACTTCGACTTTGTACCGGAAAAATTTCGAACTCACTTCAAGCGAAAAGAGCCTTTGAATATGGTTAGGCATTGAAAGTTACGTATAATCGCGCTCTCAGAACACACTAGTTTGAATTTCATAATTTTCGACTTTTGAGCTACTTCGAGTTAGTACCGGAAAAATTTCGAACTCACCTAGAGCAAAAAGAGTCTTTGAATATGGTTAGGCATTGAAAGTTACGTATAAGCGCGCTCTCAGATCACGCTAGTTTGAATTTCATAATTTTCGACTTTTCAAGTACTTCGACTTTGTACCGAAAAAAATTCGAACTCACCTAGAGCAAAAAGAGTCTTTGAATATGGTTAGGCATTGAAAGTTACGTATAAGCGCGCTCTCAGAACACGCTAGTTTGAATTTCATAATTTTCGACTTTTCAAGTACTTCGACTTTGTACCGAAAAAATTTCGAACTCACCTCAAGCGAAAAGAGTCTTTGAATATGGTTAGGCATTGAAAGTTACGTATAAGCGCGCTCTCAGAACACGCTAGTTTGAATTTCATAATTTTCGACTTTTCAAGTACTTCGACTTTGTACCGGAAAAATTTAGAACTCACCTAGAGCAAAAAGAGTCTTTGAATATGGTTAGGCATTGAAAGTTACGTATAAGCGCGCTCTCAGAACACGCTAGTTTGAATTTCATAATTTTCGACTTTTCAAGTACTTCGACTTTGTACCGAAAAAATTTCGAACTCACCTCAAGCGAAAAGAGTCTTTGAATATGGTTAGGCATTGAAAGTTACGTATAAGCGCGCTCTCAGAACACGCTAGTTTGAATTTCATAATTTTCGACTTTTCAAGTACTTCGACTTTGTACCGAAAAAATTTCGAACTCACCTCAAGCGAAAAGAGTCTTTGAATATGGTTAGGCATTGAAAGTTACGTATAAGCGCGCTCTCAGAACACGCTAGTTTGAATTTCATAATTTTCGACTTTTCAAGTACTTCGACTTTGTACCGAAAAAAATTCGAACTCACCTCAAGCGAAAAGAGTCTTTGAATATGGTTAGGCATTGAAAGTTACGTATAAGCGCGCTCTCAGATCACGCTAGTTTGAATTTCATAATTTTCGACTTTTCAAGTACTTCGACTTTGTACCGAAAAAAATTCGAACTCACCTAGAGCAAAAAGAGTCTTTGAATATGGTTAGGCATTGAAAGTTACGTATAAGCGCGCTCTCAGAACACGCTAGTTTGAATTTCATAATTTTCGACTTTTCAAGTACTTCGACTTTGTACCGAAAAAATTTCGAACTCACCTCAAGCGAAAAGAGTCTTTGAATATGGTTAGGCATTGAAAGTTACGTATAAGCGCGCTCTCAGAACACGCTAGTTTGAATTTCATAATTTTCGACTTTTCAAGTACTTCGACTTTGTACCGGAAAAATTTCGAACTCACCTAGAGCAAAAAGAGTCTTTGAATATGGTTAGGCATTGAAAGTTACGTATAAGCGCGCTCTCAGAACACGCTAGTTTGAATTTCATAATTTTCGACTTTTCAAGTACTTCGACTTTGTACCGAAATAATTTCGAACTCACCTCAAGCGAAAAGAGTCTTCGAATATGGTTAGGCATTGAAAGTTACGTATAAGCGCGCTCTCAGATCACGCTAGTTTGAATTTCATAATTTTCGACTTTTCAAGTACTTCGACTTTGTACCGACAAAATTTCGAACTCACCTCAAGCGAAAAGAGTCTTTGAATATGGTTAGGCATTGAAAGTTACGTATAAGCGCGCTCTCAGAACACGCTAGTTTGAATTTCATAATTTTCGACTTTTCAAGTACTTCGACTTTGTACCAAAAAAATTTCGAACTCACCTAGAGCAAAAAGAGTCTTTGAATATGGTTAGGCATTGAAAGTTACGTATAAGCGCGCTTTCAGAACACGCTAGTTTGAATTTCATAATTTTCGACTTTTCAAGTACTTCGACTTTGTACCGAAAAAATTTCGAACTCACCTCAAGCGAAAAGAGTCTTTGAATATGGTTAGGCATTGAAAGTTACGTATAAGCGCGCTCTCAGAACACGCTAGTTTGAATTTCATAATTTTCGACTTTTCAAGTACTTCGACTTTGTACCGGAAAAATTTCGAACTCACCTAGAGCAAAAAGAGTCTTTGAATATGGTTAGGCATTGAAAGTTACGTATAAGCGCGCTCTCAGAACACGCTAGTTTGAATTTCATAATTTTCGACTTTTCAAGTACTTCGACTTTGTACCGAAAAAATTTCGAACTCACCTCAAGCGAAAAGAGTCTTTGAATATGGTTAGGCATTGAAAGTTACGTATAAGCGCGCTCTCAGAACACGCTAGTTTGAATTTCATAATTTTCGACTTTTCAAGTACTTCGACTTTGTACCGGAAAAATTTCGAACTCACCTCAAGCGAAAAGAGTCTTTGAATATGGTTAGGCATTGAAAGTTACGTATAAGCGCGCTCTCAGAACACGCTAGTTTGAATTTCATAATTTTCGACTTTTCAAGTACTTCGACTTTGTACCGAAAAAATTTCGAACTCACCTCAAGCGAAAAGAGTCTTTGAATATGGTTAGGCATTGAAAGTTACGTATAAGCGCGCTCTCAGATCACGCTAGTTTGAATTTCATAATTTTCGACTTTTGAGCTACTTCGAGTTAGTACCGGAAAAATTTCGAACTCACTTCAAGCGAAAAGAGTCTTTGAATATGGTTAGGCATTGAAAGTTACGTATAAGCGCGCTCTCAGAACACGCTAGTTTGAATTTCATAATTTTCGACTTTTCAAGTACTTCGACTTTGTACCGAAAAAATTTCGAACTCACCTCAAGCGAAAAGAGTCTTTGAATATGGTTAGGCATTGAAAGTTACGTATAAGCGCGCTCTCAGAACACGCTAGTTTGAATTTCATAATTTTCGACTTTTCAAGTACTTCGACTTTGTACCGGAAAAATTTCGAACTCACCTCAAGCGAAAAGAGTCTTTGAATATGGTTAGGCATTGAAAGTTACGTATAAGCGCGCTCTCAGAACACGCTAGTTTGAATTTCATAATTTTCGACTTTTCAAGTACTTCGACTTTGTACCGAAAAAATTTCGAACTCACCTCAAGCGAAAAGAGTCTTTGAATATGGTTAGGCATTGAAAGTTACGTATAAGCGCGCTCTCAGATCACGCTAGTTTGAATTTCATAATTTTCGACTTTTGAGCTACTTCGAGTTAGTACCGGAAAAATTTCGAACTCACTTCAAGCGAAAAGAGTCTTTGAATATGGTTAGGCATTGAAAGTTACGTATAAGCGCGCTCTCAGAACACGCTAGTTTGAATTTCATAATTTTCGACTTTTCAAGTACTTCGACTTTGTACCGAAAAAATTTCGAACTCACCTCAAGCGAAAAGAGTCTTTGAATATGGTTAGGCATTGAAAGTTACGTATAAGCGCGCTCTCAGAACACGCTAGTTTGAATTTCATAATTTTCGACTTTTCAAGTACTTCGACTTTGTACCAAAAAAATTTCGAACTCACCTAGAGCAAAAAGAGTCTTTGAATATGGTTAGGCATTGAAAGTTACGTATAAGCGCGCTCTCAGAACACGCTAGTTTGAATTTCATAATTTTCGACTTTTCAAGTACTTCGACTTTGTACCGAAAAAATTTCGAACTCACCTCAAGCGAAAAGAGTCTTTGAATATGGTTAGGCATTGAAAGTTACGTATAAGCGCGCTCTCAGATCACGCTAGTTTGAATTTCATAATTTTCGACTTTTCAAGTACTTCGACTTTGTACCGAAAAAAATTCGAACTCACCTAGAGCAAAAAGAGTCTTTGAATATGGTTAGGCATTGAAAGTTACGTATAAGCGCGCTCTCAGAACACGCTAGTTTGAATTTCATAATTTTCGACTTTTCAAGTACTTCGACTTTGTACCAAAAAAATTTCGAACTCACCTAGAGCAAAAAGAGTCTTTGAATATGGTTAGGCATTGAAAGTTACGTATAAGCGCGCTCTCAGAACACGCTAGTTTGAATTTCATAATTTTCGACTTTTCAAGTACTTCGACTTTGTACCGAAAAAATTTCGAACTCACCTCAAGCGAAAAGAGTCTTTGAATATGGTTAGGCATTGAAAGTTACGTATAAGCGCGCTCTCAGAACACGCTAGTTTGAATTTCATAATTTTCGACTTTTCAAGTACTTCGACTTTGTACCGGAAAAATTTCGAACTCACCTAGAGCAAAAAGAGTCTTTGAATATGGTTAGGCATTGAAAGTTACGTATAAGCGCGCTCTCAGAACACGCTAGTTTGAATTTCATAATTTTCGACTTTTCAAGTACTTCGACTTTGTACCGAAAAAATTTCGAACTCACCTCAAGCGAAAAGAGTCTTTGAATATGGTTAGGCATTGAAAGTTACGTATAAGCGCGCTCTCAGAACACGCTAGTTTGAATTTCATAATTTTCGACTTTTCAAGTACTTCGACTTTGTACCAAAAAAATTTCGAACTCACCTAGAGCAAAAAGAGTCTTTGAATATGGTTAGGCATTGAAAGTTACGTATAAGCGCGCTCTCAGAACACGCTAGTTTGAATTTCATAATTTTCGACTTTTCAAGTACTTCGACTTTGTACCGAAAAAATTTCGAACTCACCTCAAGCGAAAAGAGTCTTTGAATATGGTTAGGCATTGAAAGTTACGTATAAGCGCGCTCTCAGAACACGCTAGTTTGAATTTCATAATTTTCGACTTTTCAAGTACTTCGACTTTGTACCGAAAAAAATTCGAACTCACCTCAAGCGAAAAGAGTCTTTGAATATGGTTAGGCATTGAAAGTTACGTATAAGCGCGCTCTCAGATCACGCTAGTTTGAATTTCATAATTTTCGACTTTTCAAGTACTTCGACTTTGTACCGAAAAAAATTCGAACTCACCTAGAGCAAAAAGAGTCTTTGAATATGGTTAGGCATTGAAAGTTACGTATAAGCGCGCTCTCAGAACACGCTAGTTTGAATTTCATAATTTTCGACTTTTCAAGTACTTCGACTTTGTACCGAAAAAATTTCGAACTCACCTCAAGCGAAAAGAGTCTTTGAATATGGTTAGGCATTGAAAGTTACGTATAAGCGCGCTCTCAGAACACGCTAGTTTGAATTTCATAATTTTCGACTTTTCAAGTACTTCGACTTTGTACCGGAAAAATTTCGAACTCACCTAGAGCAAAAAGAGTCTTTGAATATGGTTAGGCATTGAAAGTTACGTATAAGCGCGCTCTCAGAACACGCTAGTTTGAATTTCATAATTTTCGACTTTTCAAGTACTTCGACTTTGTACCGAAATAATTTCGAACTCACCTCAAGCGAAAAGAGTCTTCGAATATGGTTAGGCATTGAAAGTTACGTATAAGCGCGCTCTCAGATCACGCTAGTTTGAATTTCATAATTTTCGACTTTTCAAGTACTTCGACTTTGTACCGGAAAAATTTCGAACTCACCTAGAGCAAAAAGAGTCTTTGAATATGGTTAGGCATTGAAAGTTACGTATAAGCGCGCTCTCAGAACACGCTAGTTTGAATTTCATAATTTTCGACTTTTCAAGTACTTCGACTTTGTACCGAAAAAATTTCGAACTCACCTCAAGCGAAAAGAGTCTTTGAATATGGTTAGGCATTGAAAGTTACGTATAAGCGCGCTCTCAGAACACGCTAGTTTGAATTTCATAATTTTCGACTTTTCAAGTACTTCGACTTTGTACCGAAAAAATTTCGAACTCACCTCAAGCGAAAAGAGCCTTTGAATATGGTTAGGCATTGAAAGTTACGTATAAGCGCGCTCTCAGAACACGCTAGTTTGAATTTCATAATTTTCGACTTTTCAAGTACTTCGACTTTGTACCGGAAAAATTTCGAACTCACTTCAAGCGAAAAGAGCCTTTGAATATGGTTAGGCATTGAAAGTTACGTATAATCGCGCTCTCAGAACACACTAGTTTGAATTTCATAATTTTCGACTTTTGAGCTACTTCGAGTTAGTACCGGAAAAATTTCGAACTCACCTAGAGCAAAAAGAGTCTTTGAATATGGTTAGGCATTGAAAGTTACGTATAAGCGCGCTCTCAGATCACGCTAGTTTGAATTTCATAATTTTCGACTTTTCAAGTACTTCGACTTTGTACCGAAAAAAATTCGAACTCACCTAGAGCAAAAAGAGTCTTTGAATATGGTTAGGCATTGAAAGTTACGTATAAGCGCGCTCTCAGAACACGCTAGTTTGAATTTCATAATTTTCGACTTTTCAAGTACTTCGACTTTGTACCGAAAAAATTTCGAACTCACCTCAAGCGAAAAGAGTCTTTGAATATGGTTAGGCATTGAAAGTTACGTATAAGCGCGCTCTCAGAACACGCTAGTTTGAATTTCATAATTTTCGACTTTTCAAGTACTTCGACTTTGTACCGGAAAAATTTCGAACTCACCTAGAGCAAAAAGAGTCTTTGAATATGGTTAGGCATTGAAAGTTACGTATAAGCGCGCTCTCAGAACACGCTAGTTTGAATTTCATAATTTTCGACTTTTCAAGTACTTCGACTTTGTACCGAAAAAATTTCGAACTCACCTCAAGCGAAAAGAGTCTTTGAATATGGTTAGGCATTGAAAGTTACGTATAAGCGCGCTCTCAGAACACGCTAGTTTGAATTTCATAATTTTCGACTTTTCAAGTACTTCGACTTTGTACCGAAAAAATTTCGAACTCACCTCAAGCGAAAAGAGTCTTTGAATATGGTTAGGCATTGAAAGTTACGTATAAGCGCGCTCTCAGATCACGCTAGTTTGAATTTCATAATTTTCGACTTTTCAAGTACTTCGACTTTGTACCGAAAAAAATTCGAACTCACCTAGAGCAAAAAGAGTCTTTGAATATGGTTAGGCATTGAAAGTTACGTATAAGCGCGCTCTCAGAACACGCTAGTTTGAATTTCATAATTTTCGACTTTTCAAGTACTTCGACTTTGTACCGAAAAAATTTCGAACTCACCTCAAGCGAAAAGAGTCTTTGAATATGGTTAGGCATTGAAAGTTACGTATAAGCGCGCTCTCAGAACACGCTAGTTTGAATTTCATAATTTTCGACTTTTCAAGTACTTCGACTTTGTACCGAAAAAATTTCGAACTCACCTCAAGCGAAAAGAGTCTTTGAATATGGTTAGGCATTGAAAGTTACGTATAAGCGCGCTCTCAGAACACGCTAGTTTGAATTTCATAATTTTCGACTTTTCAAGTACTTCGACTTTGTACCGAAAAAATTTCGAACTCACCTCAAGCGAAAAGAGTCTTTGAATATGGTTAGGCATTGAAAGTTACGTATAAGCGCGCTCTCAGATCACGCTAGTTTGAATTTCATAATTTTCGACTTTTCAAGTACTTCGACTTTGTACCGAAAAAAATTCGAACTCACCTAGAGCAAAAAGAGTCTTTGAATATGGTTAGGCATTGAAAGTTACGTATAAGCGCGCTCTCAGAACACGCTAGTTTGAATTTCATAATTTTCGACTTTTCAAGTACTTCGACTTTGTACCGAAAAAATTTCGAACTCACCTCAAGCGAAAAGAGTCTTTGAATATGGTTAGGCATTGAAAGTTACGTATAAGCGCGCTCTCAGAACACGCTAGTTTGAATTTCATAATTTTCGACTTTTCAAGTACTTCGACTTTGTACCGAAAAAATTTCGAACTCACCTCAAGCGAAAAGAGTCTTTGAATATGGTTAGGCATTGAAAGTTACGTATAAGCGCGCTCTCAGAACACGCTAGTTTGAATTTCATAATTTTCGACTTTTCAAGTACTTCGACTTTGTACCGAAAAAATTTCGAACTCACCTCAAGCGAAAAGAGTCTTTGAATATGGTTAGGCATTGAAAGTTACGTATAAGCGCGCTCTCAGATCACGCTAGTTTGAATTTCATAATTTTCGACTTTTCAAGTACTTCGACTTTGTACCGAAAAAAATTCGAACTCACCTAGAGCAAAAAGAGTCTTTGAATATGGTTAGGCATTGAAAGTTACGTATAAGCGCGCTCTCAGAACACGCTAGTTTGAATTTCATAATTTTCGACTTTTCAAGTACTTCGACTTTGTACCGAAAAAATTTCGAACTCACCTCAAGCGAAAAGAGTCTTTGAATATGGTTAGGCATTGAAAGTTACGTATAAGCGCGCTCTCAGAACACGCTAGTTTGAATTTCATAATTTTCGACTTTTCAAGTACTTCGACTTTGTACCAAAAAAATTTCGAACTCACCTAGAGCAAAAAGAGTCTTTGAATATGGTTAGGCATTGAAAGTTACGTATAAGCGCGCTCTCAGAACACGCTAGTTTGAATTTCATAATTTTCGACTTTTCAAGTACTTCGACTTTGTACCGAAAAAATTTCGAACTCACCTCAAGCGAAAAGAGTCTTTGAATATGGTTAGGCATTGAAAGTTACGTATAAGCGCGCTCTCAGAACACGCTAGTTTGAATTTCATAATTTTCGACTTTTCAAGTACTTCGACTTTGTACCGGAAAAATTTCGAACTCACCTAGAGCAAAAAGAGTCTTTGAATATGGTTAGGCATTGAAAGTTACGTATAAGCGCGCTCTCAGAACACGCTAGTTTGAATTTCATAATTTTCGACTTTTCAAGTACTTCGACTTTGTACCGAAAAAATTTCGAACTCACCTCAAGCGAAAAGAGTCTTTGAATATGGTTAGGCATTGAAAGTTACGTATAAGCGCGCTCTCAGAACACGCTAGTTTGAATTTCATAATTTTCGACTTTTCAAGTACTTCGACTTTGTACCGGAAAAATTTCGAACTCACCTCAAGCGAAAAGAGTCTTTGAATATGGTTAGGCATTGAAAGTTACGTATAAGCGCGCTCTCAGAACACGCTAGTTTGAATTTCATAATTTTCGACTTTTCAAGTACTTCGACTTTGTACCGAAAAAATTTCGAACTCACCTCAAGCGAAAAGAGTCTTTGAATATGGTTAGGCATTGAAAGTTACGTATAAGCGCGCTCTCAGATCACGCTAGTTTGAATTTCATAATTTTCGACTTTTGAGCTACTTCGAGTTAGTACCGGAAAAATTTCGAACTCACCTAGAGCAAAAAGAGTCTTTGAATATGGTTAGGCATTGAAAGTTACGTATAAGCGCGCTCTCAGAACACGCTAGTTTGAATTTCATAATTTTCGACTTTTCAAGTACTTCGACTTTGTACCGAAAAAATTTCGAACTCACCTCAAGCGAAAAGAGTCTTTGAATATGGTTAGGCATTGAAAGTTACGTATAAGCGCGCTCTCAGAACACGCTAGTTTGAATTTCATAATTTTCGACTTTTCAAGTACTTCGACTTTGTACCAAAAAAATTTCGAACTCACCTAGAGCAAAAAGAGTCTTTGAATATGGTTAGGCATTGAAAGTTACGTATAAGCGCGCTCTCAGAACACGCTAGTTTGAATTTCATAATTTTCGACTTTTCAAGTACTTCGACTTTGTACCGAAAAAATTTCGAACTCACCTCAAGCGAAAAGAGCCTTTGAATATGGTTAGGCATTGAAAGTTACGTATAAGCGCGCTCTCAGAACACGCTAGTTTGAATTTCATAATTTTCGACTTTTCAAGTACTTCGACTTTGTACCGAAAAAATTTCGAACTCACCTCAAGCGAAAAGAGTCTTTGAATATGGTTAGGCATTGAAAGTTACGTATAAGCGCGCTCTCAGATCACGCTAGTTTGAATTTCATAATTTTCGACTTTTCAAGTACTTCGACTTTGTACCGAAAAAAATTCGAACTCACCTAGAGCAAAAAGAGTCTTTGAATATGGTTAGGCATTGAAAGTTACGTATAAGCGCGCTCTCAGAACACGCTAGTTTGAATTTCATAATTTTCGACTTTTCAAGTACTTCGACTTTGTACCGAAAAAATTTCGAACTCACCTCAAGCGAAAAGAGTCTTTGAATATGGTTAGGCATTGAAAGTTACGTATAAGCGCGCTCTCAGATCACGCTAGTTTGAATTTCATAATTTTCGACTTTTCAAGTACTTCGACTTTGTACCGAAAAAAATTCGAACTCACCTAGAGCAAAAAGAGTCTTTGAATATGGTTAGGCATTGAAAGTTACGTATAAGCGCGCTCTCAGAACACGCTAGTTTGAATTTCATAATTTTCGACTTTTCAAGTACTTCGACTTTGTACCGAAAAAATTTCGAACTCACCTCAAGCGAAAAGAGTCTTTGAATATGGTTAGGCATTGAAAGTTACGTATAAGCGCGCTCTCAGAACACGCTAGTTTGAATTTCATAATTTTCGACTTTTCAAGTACTTCGACTTTGTACCGAAAAAATTTCGAACTCACCTCAAGCGAAAAGAGTCTTTGAATATGGTTAGGCATTGAAAGTTACGTATAAGCGCGCTCTCAGAACACGCTAGTTTGAATTTCATAATTTTCGACTTTTCAAGTACTTCGACTTTGTACCGAAAAAATTTCGAACTCACCTCAAGCGAAAAGAGTCTTTGAATATGGTTAGGCATTGAAAGTTACGTATAAGCGCGCTCTCAGATCACGCTAGTTTGAATTTCATAATTTTCGACTTTTCAAGTACTTCGACTTTGTACCGAAAAAAATTCGAACTCACCTAGAGCAAAAAGAGTCTTTGAATATGGTTAGGCATTGAAAGTTACGTATAAGCGCGCTCTCAGAACACGCTAGTTTGAATTTCATAATTTTCGACTTTTCAAGTACTTCGACTTTGTACCGAAAAAATTTCGAACTCACCTCAAGCGAAAAGAGTCTTTGAATATGGTTAGGCATTGAAAGTTACGTATAAGCGCGCTCTCAGAACACGCTAGTTTGAATTTCATAATTTTCGACTTTTCAAGTACTTCGACTTTGTACCAAAAAAATTTCGAACTCACCTAGAGCAAAAAGAGTCTTTGAATATGGTTAGGCATTGAAAGTTACGTATAAGCGCGCTCTCAGAACACGCTAGTTTGAATTTCATAATTTTCGACTTTTCAAGTACTTCGACTTTGTACCGAAAAAATTTCGAACTCACCTCAAGCGAAAAGAGTCTTTGAATATGGTTAGGCATTGAAAGTTACGTATAAGCGCGCTCTCAGAACACGCTAGTTTGAATTTCATAATTTTCGACTTTTCAAGTACTTCGACTTTGTACCGGAAAAATTTCGAACTCACCTAGAGCAAAAAGAGTCTTTGAATATGGTTAGGCATTGAAAGTTACGTATAAGCGCGCTCTCAGAACACGCTAGTTTGAATTTCATAATTTTCGACTTTTCAAGTACTTCGACTTTGTACCGAAAAAATTTCGAACTCACCTCAAGCGAAAAGAGTCTTTGAATATGGTTAGGCATTGAAAGTTACGTATAAGCGCGCTCTCAGAACACGCTAGTTTGAATTTCATAATTTTCGACTTTTCAAGTACTTCGACTTTGTACCGGAAAAATTTCGAACTCACCTCAAGCGAAAAGAGTCTTTGAATATGGTTAGGCATTGAAAGTTACGTATAAGCGCGCTCTCAGAACACGCTAGTTTGAATTTCATAATTTTCGACTTTTCAAGTACTTCGACTTTGTACCGAAAAAATTTCGAACTCACCTCAAGCGAAAAGAGTCTTTGAATATGGTTAGGCATTGAAAGTTACGTATAAGCGCGCTCTCAGATCACGCTAGTTTGAATTTCATAATTTTCGACTTTTGAGCTACTTCGAGTTAGTACCGGAAAAATTTCGAACTCACCTAGAGCAAAAAGAGTCTTTGAATATGGTTAGGCATTGAAAGTTACGTATAAGCGCGCTCTCAGAACACGCTAGTTTGAATTTCATAATTTTCGACTTTTCAAGTACTTCGACTTTGTACCGAAAAAATTTCGAACTCACCTCAAGCGAAAAGAGTCTTTGAATATGGTTAGGCATTGAAAGTTACGTATAAGCGCGCTCTCAGAACACGCTAGTTTGAATTTCATAATTTTCGACTTTTCAAGTACTTCGACTTTGTACCAAAAAAATTTCGAACTCACCTAGAGCAAAAAGAGTCTTTGAATATGGTTAGGCATTGAAAGTTACGTATAAGCGCGCTCTCAGAACACGCTAGTTTGAATTTCATAATTTTCGACTTTTCAAGTACTTCGACTTTGTACCGAAAAAATTTCGAACTCACCTCAAGCGAAAAGAGCCTTTGAATATGGTTAGGCATTGAAAGTTACGTATAAGCGCGCTCTCAGAACACGCTAGTTTGAATTTCATAATTTTCGACTTTTCAAGTACTTCGACTTTGTACCGAAAAAATTTCGAACTCACCTCAAGCGAAAAGAGTCTTTGAATATGGTTAGGCATTGAAAGTTACGTATAAGCGCGCTCTCAGATCACGCTAGTTTGAATTTCATAATTTTCGACTTTTCAAGTACTTCGACTTTGTACCGAAAAAAATTCGAACTCACCTAGAGCAAAAAGAGTCTTTGAATATGGTTAGGCATTGAAAGTTACGTATAAGCGCGCTCTCAGAACACGCTAGTTTGAATTTCATAATTTTCGACTTTTCAAGTACTTCGACTTTGTACCGAAAAAATTTCGAACTCACCTCAAGCGAAAAGAGTCTTTGAATATGGTTAGGCATTGAAAGTTACGTATAAGCGCGCTCTCAGAACACGCTAGTTTGAATTTCATAATTTTCGACTTTTCAAGTACTTCGACTTTGTACCGGAAAAATTTCGAACTCACCTAGAGCAAAAAGAGTCTTCGAATATGGTTAGGCATTGAAAGTTACGTATAAGTGCGCTCTCAGAACACGCTAGTTTGAATTTCATAATTTTCGACTTTTCAAGTACTTCGACTTTGTACCGAAATAATTTCGAACTCACCTCAAGCGAAAAGAGTCTTCGAATATGGTTAGGCATTGAAAGTTACGTATAAGCGCGCTCTCAGATCACGCTAGTTTGAATTTCATAATTTTCGACTTTTCAAGTACTTCGACTTTGTACCGGAAAAATTTCGAACTCACCTAGAGCAAAAAGAGTCTTTGAATATGGTTAGGCATTGAAAGTTACGTATAAGCGCGCTCTCAGAACACGCTAGTTTGAATTTCATAATTTTCGACTTTTCAAGTACTTCGACTTTGTACCAAAAAAATTTCGAACTCACCTAGAGCAAAAAGAGTCTTTGAATATGGTTAGGCATTGAAAGTTACGTATAAGCGCGCTCTCAGAACACGCTAGTTTGAATTTCATAATTTTCGACTTTTCAAGTACTTCGACTTTGTACCGAAAAAATTTCGAACTCACCTCAAGCGAAAAGAGTCTTTGAATATGGTTAGGCATTGAAAGTTACGTATAAGCGCGCTCTCAGAACACGCTAGTTTGAATTTCATAATTTTCGACTTTTCAAGTACTTCGACTTTGTACCGAAAAAATTTCGAACTCACCTCAAGCGAAAAGAGCCTTTGAATATGGTTAGGCATTGAAAGTTACGTATAAGCGCGCTCTCAGAACACGCTAGTTTGAATTTCATAATTTTCGACTTTTCAAGTACTTCGACTTTGTACCGGAAAAATTTCGAACTCACTTCAAGCGAAAAGAGCCTTTGAATATGGTTAGGCATTGAAAGTTACGTATAATCGCGCTCTCAGAACACACTAGTTTGAATTTCATAATTTTCGACTTTTGAGCTACTTCGAGTTAGTACCGGAAAAATTTCGAACTCACCTAGAGCAAAAAGAGTCTTTGAATATGGTTAGGCATTGAAAGTTACGTATAAGCGCGCTCTCAGAACACGCTAGTTTGAATTTCATAATTTTCGACTTTTCAAGTACTTCGACTTTGTACCGAAATAATTTCGAACTCACCTCAAGCGAAAAGAGTCTTCGAATATGGTTAGGCATTGAAAGTTACGTATAAGCGCGCTCTCAGATCACGCTAGTTTGAATTTCATAATTTTCGACTTTTCAAGTACTTCGACTTTGTACCGGAAAAATTTCGAACTCACCTAGAGCAAAAAGAGTCTTTGAATATGGTTAGGCATTGAAAGTTACGTATAAGCGCGCTCTCAGAACACGCTAGTTTGAATTTCATAATTTTCGACTTTTCAAGTACTTCGACTTTGTACCAAAAAAATTTCGAACTCACCTAGAGCAAAAAGAGTCTTTGAATATGGTTAGGCATTGAAAGTTACGTATAAGCGCGCTCTCAGAACACGCTAGTTTGAATTTCATAATTTTCGACTTTTCAAGTACTTCGACTTTGTACCGAAAAAATTTCGAACTCACCTCAAGCGAAAAGAGTCTTTGAATATGGTTAGGCATTGAAAGTTACGTATAAGCGCGCTCTCAGAACACGCTAGTTTGAATTTCATAATTTTCGACTTTTCAAGTACTTCGACTTTGTACCGAAAAAATTTCGAACTCACCTCAAGCGAAAAGAGCCTTTGAATATGGTTAGGCATTGAAAGTTACGTATAAGCGCGCTCTCAGAACACGCTAGTTTGAATTTCATAATTTTCGACTTTTCAAGTACTTCGACTTTGTACCGGAAAAATTTCGAACTCACTTCAAGCGAAAAGAGCCTTTGAATATGGTTAGGCATTGAAAGTTACGTATAATCGCGCTCTCAGAACACACTAGTTTGAATTTCATAATTTTCGACTTTTGAGCTACTTCGAGTTAGTACCGGAAAAATTTCGAACTCACCTAGAGCAAAAAGAGTCTTTGAATATGGTTAGGCATTGAAAGTTACGTATAAGCGCGCTCTCAGATCACGCTAGTTTGAATTTCATAATTTTCGACTTTTCAAGTACTTCGACTTTGTACCGAAAAAAATTCGAACTCACCTAGAGCAAAAAGAGTCTTTGAATATGGTTAGGCATTGAAAGTTACGTATAAGCGCGCTCTCAGAACACGCTAGTTTGAATTTCATAATTTTCGACTTTTCAAGTACTTCGACTTTGTACCGAAAAAATTTCGAACTCACCTCAAGCGAAAAGAGTCTTTGAATATGGTTAGGCATTGAAAGTTACGTATAAGCGCGCTCTCAGAACACGCTAGTTTGAATTTCATAATTTTCGACTTTTCAAGTACTTCGACTTTGTACCGGAAAAATTTAGAACTCACCTAGAGCAAAAAGAGTCTTTGAATATGGTTAGGCATTGAAAGTTACGTATAAGCGCGCTCTCAGAACACGCTAGTTTGAATTTCATAATTTTCGACTTTTCAAGTACTTCGACTTTGTACCGAAAAAATTTCGAACTCACCTCAAGCGAAAAGAGTCTTTGAATATGGTTAGGCATTGAAAGTTACGTATAAGCGCGCTCTCAGAACACGCTAGTTTGAATTTCATAATTTTCGACTTTTCAAGTACTTCGACTTTGTACCGAAAAAATTTCGAACTCACCTCAAGCGAAAAGAGTCTTTGAATATGGTTAGGCATTGAAAGTTACGTATAAGCGCGCTCTCAGATCACGCTAGTTTGAATTTCATAATTTTCGACTTTTCAAGTACTTCGACTTTGTACCGAAAAAAATTCGAACTCACCTAGAGCAAAAAGAGTCTTTGAATATGGTTAGGCATTGAGAGTTACGTATAAGCGCGCTCTCAGAACACGCTAGTTTGAATTTCATAATTTTCGACTTTTCAAGTACTTCGACTTTGTACCGAAAAAATTTCGAACTCACCTCAAGCGAAAAGAGTCTTTGAATATGGTTAGGCATTGAAAGTTACGTATAAGCGCGCTCTCAGAACACGCTAGTTTGAATTTCATAATTTTCGACTTTTCAAGTACTTCGACTTTGTACCGAAAAAATTTCGAACTCACCTCAAGCGAAAAGAGTCTTTGAATATGGTTAGGCATTGAAAGTTACGTATAAGCGCGCTCTCAGAACACGCTAGTTTGAATTTCATAATTTTCGACTTTTCAAGTACTTCGACTTTGTACCGAAAAAATTTCGAACTCACCTCAAGCGAAAAGAGTCTTTGAATATGGTTAGGCATTGAAAGTTACGTATAAGCGCGCTCTCAGATCACGCTAGTTTGAATTTCATAATTTTCGACTTTTCAAGTACTTCGACTTTGTACCGAAAAAAATTCGAACTCACCTAGAGCAAAAAGAGTCTTTGAATATGGTTAGGCATTGAAAGTTACGTATAAGCGCGCTCTCAGAACACGCTAGTTTGAATTTCATAATTTTCGACTTTTCAAGTACTTCGACTTTGTACTGAAAAAATTTCGAACTCACCTCAAGCGAAAAGAGTCTTTGAATATGGTTAGGCATTGAAAGTTACGTATAAGCGCGCTCTCAGAACACGCTAGTTTGAATTTCATAATTTTC
Organism: Bicyclus anynana; assembly: GCF_947172395.1. Taxonomy (NCBI): domain Eukaryota; kingdom Metazoa; phylum Arthropoda; class Insecta; order Lepidoptera; family Nymphalidae; genus Bicyclus; species Bicyclus anynana. Next base: position 9,986,216 of record NC_069108.1, read on the forward strand.
GACTTTTCAAGTACTTCGACTTTGTACCAAAAAAATTTCGAACTCACCTAGAGCAAAAAGAGTCTTTGAATATGGTTAGGCATTGAAAGTTACGTATAAGCGCGCTCTCAGAACACGCTAGTTTGAATTTCATAATTTTCGACTTTTCAAGTACTTCGACTTTGTACCGAAAAAATTTCGAACTCACCTCAAGCGAAAAGAGTCTTTGAATATGGTTAGGCATTGAAAGTTACGTATAAGCGCGCTCTCAGAACACGCTAGTTTGAATTTCATAATTTTCGACTTTTCAAGTACTTCGACTTTGTACCGAAAAAAATTCGAACTCACCTCAAGCGAAAAGAGTCTTTGAATATGGTTAGGCATTGAAAGTTACGTATAAGCGCGCTCTCAGATCACGCTAGTTTGAATTTCATAATTTTCGACTTTTCAAGTACTTCGACTTTGTACCGAAAAAAATTCGAACTCACCTAGAGCAAAAAGAGTCTTTGAATATGGTTAGGCATTGAAAGTTACGTATAAGCGCGCTCTCAGAACACGCTAGTTTGAATTTCATAATTTTCGACTTTTCAAGTACTTCGACTTTGTACCGAAAAAATTTCGAACTCACCTCAAGCGAAAAGAGTCTTTGAATATGGTTAGGCATTGAAAGTTACGTATAAGCGCGCTCTCAGAACACGCTAGTTTGAATTTCATAATTTTCGACTTTTCAAGTACTTCGACTTTGTACCGGAAAAATTTCGAACTCACCTAGAGCAAAAAGAGTCTTTGAATATGGTTAGGCATTGAAAGTTACGTATAAGCGCGCTCTCAGAACACGCTAGTTTGAATTTCATAATTTTCGACTTTTCAAGTACTTCGACTTTGTACCGAAATAATTTCGAACTCACCTCAAGCGAAAAGAGTCTTCGAATATGGTTAGGCATTGAAAGTTACGTATAAGCGCGCTCTCAGATCACGCTAGTTTGAATTTCATAATTTTCGACTTTTCAAGTACTTCGACTTTGTACCGGAAAAATTTCGAACTCACCTAGAGCAAAAAGAGTCTTTGAATATGGTTAGGCATTGAAAGTTACGTATAAGTGCGCTCTCAGAACACGCTAGTTTGAATTTCATAATTTTCGACTTTTCAAGTACTTCGACTTTGTACCGAAAAAATTTCGAACTCACCTCAAGCGAAAAGAGTCTTTGAATATGGTTAGGCATTGAAAGTTACGTATAAGCGCGCTCTCAGAACACGCTAGTTTGAATTTCATAATTTTCGACTTTTCAAGTACTTCGACTTTGTACCGAAAAAATTTCGAACTCACCTCAAGCGAAAAGAGCCTTTGAATATGGTTAGGCATTGAAAGTTACGTATAAGCGCGCTCTCAGAACACGCTAGTTTGAATTTCATAATTTTCGACTTTTCAAGTACTTCGACTTTGTACCGGAAAATTTTCGAACTCACTTCAAGCGAAAAGAGCCTTTGAATATGGTTAGGCATTGAAAGTTACGTATAAGCGCGCTCTCAGATCACGCTAGTTTGAATTTCATAATTTTCGACTTTTCAAGTACTTCGACTTTGTACCGGAAAAATTTCGAACTCACCTAGAGCAAAAAGAGTCTTTGAATATGGTTAGGCATTGAAAGTTACGTATAAGCGCGCTCTCAGAACACGCTAGTTTGAATTTCATAATTTTCGACTTTTCAAGTACTTCGACTTTGTACCAAAAAAATTTCGAACTCACCTAGAGCAAAAAGAGTCTTTGAATATGGTTAGGCATTGAAAGTTACGTATAAGCGCGCTCTCAGAACACGCTAGTTTGAATTTCATAATTTTCGACTTTTCAAGTACTTCGACTTTGTACCGAAAAAATTTCGAACTCACCTCAAGCGAAAAGAGTCTTTGAATATGGTTAGGCATTGAAAGTTACGTATAAGCGCGCTCTCAGAACACGCTAGTTTGAATTTCATAATTTTCGACTTTTCAAGTACTTCGACTTTGTACCGAAAAAATTTCGAACTCACCTCAAGCGAAAAGAGTCTTCGAATATGGTTAGGCATTGAAAGTTACGTATAAGCGCGCTCTCAGATCACGCTAGTTTGAATTTCATAATTTTCGACTTTTCAAGTACTTCGACTTTGTACCGGAAAAATTTCGAACTCACCTAGAGCAAAAAGAGTCTTTGAATATGGTTAGGCATTGAAAGTTACGTATAAGCGCGCTCTCAGAACACGCTAGTTTGAATTTCATAATTTTCGACTTTTCAAGTACTTCGACTTTGTACCAAAAAAATTTCGAACTCACCTAGAGCAAAAAGAGTCTTTGAATATGGTTAGGCATTGAAAGTTACGTATAAGCGCGCTCTCAGAACACGCTAGTTTGAATTTCATAATTTTCGACTTTTCAAGTACTTCGACTTTGTACCGAAAAAATTTCGAACTCACCTCAAGCGAAAAGAGTCTTTGAATATGGTTAGGCATTGAAAGTTACGTATAAGCGCGCTCTCAGAACACGCTAGTTTGAATTTCATAATTTTCGACTTTTCAAGTACTTCGACTTTGTACCGGAAAAATTTCGAACTCACCTAGAGCAAAAAGAGTCTTTGAATATGGTTAGGCATTGAAAGTTACGTATAAGCGCGCTCTCAGAACACGCTAGTTTGAATTTCATAATTTTCGACTTTTCAAGTACTTCGACTTTGTACCGAAATAATTTCGAACTCACCTCAAGCGAAAAGAGTCTTCGAATATGGTTAGGCATTGAAAGTTACGTATAAGCGCGCTCTCAGATCACGCTAGTTTGAATTTCATAATTTTCGACTTTTCAAGTACTTCGACTTTGTACCGGAAAAATTTCGAACTCACCTAGAGCAAAAAGAGTCTTTGAATATGGTTAGGCATTGAAAGTTACGTATAAGCGCGCTCTCAGAACACGCTAGTTTGAATTTCATAATTTTCGACTTTTCAAGTACTTCGACTTTGTACCAAAAAAATTTCGAACTCACCTAGAGCAAAAAGAGTCTTTGAATATGGTTAGGCATTGAAAGTTACGTATAAGCGCGCTCTCAGAACACGCTAGTTTGAATTTCATAATTTTCGACTTTTCAAGTACTTCGACTTTGTACCGAAAAAATTTCGAACTCACCTCAAGCGAAAAGAGTCTTTGAATATGGTTAGGCATTGAAAGTTACGTATAAGCGCGCTCTCAGAACACGCTAGTTTGAATTTCATAATTTTCGACTTTTCAAGTACTTCGACTTTGTACCGAAAAAATTTCGAACTCACCTCAAGCGAAAAGAGCCTTTGAATATGGTTAGGCATTGAAAGTTACGTATAAGCGCGCTCTCAGAACACGCTAGTTTGAATTTCATAATTTTCGACTTTTCAAGTACTTCGACTTTGTACCGGAAAAATTTCGAACTCACTTCAAGCGAAAAGAGCCTTTGAATATGGTTAGGCATTGAAAGTTACGTATAATCGCGCTCTCAGAACACACTAGTTTGAATTTCATAATTTTCGACTTTTGAGCTACTTCGAGTTAGTACCGGAAAAATTTCGAACTCACCTAGAGCAAAAAGAGTCTTTGAATATGGTTAGGCATTGAAAGTTACGTATAAGCGCGCTCTCAGATCACGCTAGTTTGAATTTCATAATTTTCGACTTTTCAAGTACTTCGACTTTGTACCGAAAAAAATTCGAACTCACCTAGAGCAAAAAGAGTCTTTGAATATGGTTAGGCATTGAAAGTTACGTATAAGCGCGCTCTCAGAACACGCTAGTTTGAATTTCATAATTTTCGACTTTTCAAGTACTTCGACTTTGTACCGAAAAAATTTCGAACTCACCTCAAGCGAAAAGAGTCTTTGAATATGGTTAGGCATTGAAAGTTACGTATAAGCGCGCTCTCAGAACACGCTAGTTTGAATTTCATAATTTTCGACTTTTCAAGTACTTCGACTTTGTACCGGAAAAATTTAGAACTCACCTAGAGCAAAAAGAGTCTTTGAATATGGTTAGGCATTGAAAGTTACGTATAAGCGCGCTCTCAGAACACGCTAGTTTGAATTTCATAATTTTCGACTTTTCAAGTACTTCGACTTTGTACCGAAAAAATTTCGAACTCACCTCAAGCGAAAAGAGTCTTTGAATATGGTTAGGCATTGAAAGTTACGTATAAGCGCGCTCTCAGAACACGCTAGTTTGAATTTCATAATTTTCGACTTTTCAAGTACTTCGACTTTGTACCGAAAAAATTTCGAACTCACCTCAAGCGAAAAGAGTCTTTGAATATGGTTAGGCATTGAAAGTTACGTATAAGCGCGCTCTCAGATCACGCTAGTTTGAATTTCATAATTTTCGACTTTTCAAGTACTTCGACTTTGTACCGAAAAAAATTCGAACTCACCTAGAGCAAAAAGAGTCTTTGAATATGGTTAGGCATTGAGAGTTACGTATAAGCGCGCTCTCAGAACACGCTAGTTTGAATTTCATAATTTTCGACTTTTCAAGTACTTCGACTTTGTACCGAAAAAATTTCGAACTCACCTCAAGCGAAAAGAGTCTTTGAATATGGTTAGGCATTGAAAGTTACGTATAAGCGCGCTCTCAGAACACGCTAGTTTGAATTTCATAATTTTCGACTTTTCAAGTACTTCGACTTTGTACCGAAAAAATTTCGAACTCACCTCAAGCGAAAAGAGTCTTTGAATATGGTTAGGCATTGAAAGTTACGTATAAGCGCGCTCTCAGAACACGCTAGTTTGAATTTCATAATTTTCGACTTTTCAAGTACTTCGACTTTGTACCGAAAAAATTTCGAACTCACCTCAAGCGAAAAGAGTCTTTGAATATGGTTAGGCATTGAAAGTTACGTATAAGCGCGCTCTCAGATCACGCTAGTTTGAATTTCATAATTTTCGACTTTTCAAGTACTTCGACTTTGTACCGAAAAAAATTCGAACTCACCTAGAGCAAAAAGAGTCTTTGAATATGGTTAGGCATTGAAAGTTACGTATAAGCGCGCTCTCAGAACACGCTAGTTTGAATTTCATAATTTTCGACTTTTCAAGTACTTCGACTTTGTACTGAAAAAATTTCGAACTCACCTCAAGCGAAAAGAGTCTTTGAATATGGTTAGGCATTGAAAGTTACGTATAAGCGCGCTCTCAGAACACGCTAGTTTGAATTTCATAATTTTCGACTTTTCAAGTACTTCGACTTTGTACCAAAAAAATTTCGAACTCACCTAGAGCAAAAAGAGTCTTTGAATATGGTTAGGCATTGAAAGTTACGTATAAGCGCGCTCTCAGAACACGCTAGTTTGAATTTCATAATTTTCGACTTTTCAAGTACTTCGACTTTGTACCGAAAAAATTTCGAACTCACCTCAAGCGAAAAGAGTCTTTGAATATGGTTAGGCATTGAAAGTTACGTATAAGCGCGCTCTCAGAACACGCTAGTTTGAATTTCATAATTTTCGACTTTTCAAGTACTTCGACTTTGTACCGAAAAAAATTCGAACTCACCTCAAGCGAAAAGAGTCTTTGAATATGGTTAGGCATTGAAAGTTACGTATAAGCGCGCTCTCAGATCACGCTAGTTTGAATTTCATAATTTTCGACTTTTCAAGTACTTCGACTTTGTACCGAAAAAAATTCGAACTCACCTAGAGCAAAAAGAGTCTTTGAATATGGTTAGGCATTGAAAGTTACGTATAAGCGCGCTCTCAGAACACGCTAGTTTGAATTTCATAATTTTCGACTTTTCAAGTACTTCGACTTTGTACCGAAAAAATTTCGAACTCACCTCAAGCGAAAAGAGTCTTTGAATATGGTTAGGCATTGAAAGTTACGTATAAGCGCGCTCTCAGAACACGCTAGTTTGAATTTCATAATTTTCGACTTTTCAAGTACTTCGACTTTGTACCGGAAAAATTTCGAACTCACCTAGAGCAAAAAGAGTCTTTGAATATGGTTAGGCATTGAAAGTTACGTATAAGCGCGCTCTCAGAACACGCTAGTTTGAATTTCATAATTTTCGACTTTTCAAGTACTTCGACTTTGTACCGAAATAATTTCGAACTCACCTCAAGCGAAAAGAGTCTTCGAATATGGTTAGGCATTGAAAGTTACGTATAAGCGCGCTCTCAGATCACGCTAGTTTGAATTTCATAATTTTCGACTTTTCAAGTACTTCGACTTTGTACCGGAAAAATTTCGAACTCACCTAGAGCAAAAAGAGTCTTTGAATATGGTTAGGCATTGAAAGTTACGTATAAGTGCGCTCTCAGAACACGCTAGTTTGAATTTCATAATTTTCGACTTTTCAAGTACTTCGACTTTGTACCGAAAAAATTTCGAACTCACCTCAAGCGAAAAGAGTCTTTGAATATGGTTAGGCATTGAAAGTTACGTATAAGCGCGCTCTCAGAACACGCTAGTTTGAATTTCATAATTTTCGACTTTTCAAGTACTTCGACTTTGTACCGAAAAAATTTCGAACTCACCTCAAGCGAAAAGAGCCTTTGAATATGGTTAGGCATTGAAAGTTACGTATAAGCGCGCTCTCAGAACACGCTAGTTTGAATTTCATAATTTTCGACTTTTCAAGTACTTCGACTTTGTACCGGAAAAATTTCGAACTCACTTCAAGCGAAAAGAGCCTTTGAATATGGTTAGGCATTGAAAGTTACGTATAAGCGCGCTCTCAGATCACGCTAGTTTGAATTTCATAATTTTCGACTTTTCAAGTACTTCGACTTTGTACCGGAAAAATTTCGAACTCACCTAGAGCAAAAAGAGTCTTTGAATATGGTTAGGCATTGAAAGTTACGTATAAGCGCGCTCTCAGAACACGCTAGTTTGAATTTCATAATTTTCGACTTTTCAAGTACTTCGACTTTGTACCAAAAAAATTTCGAACTCACCTAGAGCAAAAAGAGTCTTTGAATATGGTTAGGCATTGAAAGTTACGTATAAGCGCGCTCTCAGAACACGCTAGTTTGAATTTCATAATTTTCGACTTTTCAAGTACTTCGACTTTGTACCGAAAAAATTTCGAACTCACCTCAAGCGAAAAGAGTCTTTGAATATGGTTAGGCATTGAAAGTTACGTATAAGCGCGCTCTCAGAACACGCTAGTTTGAATTTCATAATTTTCGACTTTTCAAGTACTTCGACTTTGTACCGAAAAAATTTCGAACTCACCTCAAGCGAAAAGAGTCTTCGAATATGGTTAGGCATTGAAAGTTACGTATAAGCGCGCTCTCAGATCACGCTAGTTTGAATTTCATAATTTTCGACTTTTCAAGTACTTCGACTTTGTACCGGAAAAATTTCGAACTCACCTAGAGCAAAAAGAGTCTTTGAATATGGTTAGGCATTGAAAGTTACGTATAAGCGCGCTCTCAGAACACGCTAGTTTGAATTTCATAATTTTCGACTTTTCAAGTACTTCGACTTTGTACCAAAAAAATTTCGAACTCACCTAGAGCAAAAAGAGTCTTTGAATATGGTTAGGCATTGAAAGTTACGTATAAGCGCGCTCTCAGAACACGCTAGTTTGAATTTCATAATTTTCGACTTTTCAAGTACTTCGACTTTGTACCGAAAAAATTTCGAACTCACCTCAAGCGAAAAGAGTCTTTGAATATGGTTAGGCATTGAAAGTTACGTATAAGCGCGCTCTCAGAACACGCTAGTTTGAATTTCATAATTTTCGACTTTTCAAGTACTTCGACTTTGTACCGGAAAAATTTCGAACTCACCTAGAGCAAAAAGAGTCTTTGAATATGGTTAGGCATTGAAAGTTACGTATAAGCGCGCTCTCAGAACACGCTAGTTTGAATTTCATAATTTTCGACTTTTCAAGTACTTCGACTTTGTACCGAAAAAATTTCGAACTCACCTCAAGCGAAAAGAGTCTTTGAATATGGTTAGGCATTGAAAGTTACGTATAAGCGCGCTCTCAGAACACGCTAGTTTGAATTTCATAATTTTCGACTTTTCAAGTACTTCGACTTTGTACCAAAAAAATTTCGAACTCACCTAGAGCAAAAAGAGTCTTTGAATATGGTTAGGCATTGAAAGTTACGTATAAGCGCGCTCTCAGAACACGCTAGTTTGAATTTCATAATTTTCGACTTTTCAAGTACTTCGACTTTGTACCGAAAAAATTTCGAACTCACCTCAAGCGAAAAGAGTCTTTGAATATGGTTAGGCATTGAAAGTTACGTATAAGCGCGCTCTCAGAACACGCTAGTTTGAATTTCATAATTTTCGACTTTTCAAGTACTTCGACTTTGTACCGAAAAAATTTCGAACTCACCTCAAGCGAAAAGAGTCTTTGAATATGGTTAGGCATTGAAAGTTACGTATAAGCGCGCTCTCAGATCACGCTAGTTTGAATTTCATAATTTTCGACTTTTCAAGTACTTCGACTTTGTACCGAAAAAAATTCGAACTCACCTAGAGCAAAAAGAGTCTTTGAATATGGTTAGGCATTGAAAGTTACGTATAAGCGCGCTCTCAGAACACGCTAGTTTGAATTTCATAATTTTCGACTTTTCAAGTACTTCGACTTTGTACCGAAAAAATTTCGAACTCACCTCAAGCGAAAAGAGTCTTTGAATATGGTTAGGCATTGAAAGTTACGTATAAGCGCGCTCTCAGAACACGCTAGTTTGAATTTCATAATTTTCGACTTTTCAAGTACTTCGACTTTGTACCGGAAAAATTTCGAACTCACCTAGAGCAAAAAGAGTCTTTGAATATGGTTAGGCATTGAAAGTTACGTATAAGCGCGCTCTCAGAACACGCTAGTTTGAATTTCATAATTTTCGACTTTTCAAGTACTTCGACTTTGTACCGAAATAATTTCGAACTCACCTCAAGCGAAAAGAGTCTTCGAATATGGTTAGGCATTGAAAGTTACGTATAAGCGCGCTCTCAGATCACGCTAGTTTGAATTTCATAATTTTCGACTTTTCAAGTACTTCGACTTTGTACCGGAAAAATTTCGAACTCACCTAGAGCAAAAAGAGTCTTTGAATATGGTTAGGCATTGAAAGTTACGTATAAGCGCGCTCTCAGAACACGCTAGTTTGAATTTCATAATTTTCGACTTTTCAAGTACTTCGACTTTGTACCAAAAAAATTTCGAACTCACCTAGAGCAAAAAGAGTCTTTGAATATGGTTAGGCATTGAAAGTTACGTATAAGCGCGCTCTCAGAACACGCTAGTTTGAATTTCATAATTTTCGACTTTTCAAGTACTTCGACTTTGTACCGAAAAAATTTCGAACTCACCTCAAGCGAAAAGAGTCTTTGAATATGGTTAGGCATTGAAAGTTACGTATAAGCGCGCTCTCAGAACACGCTAGTTTGAATTTCATAATTTTCGACTTTTCAAGTACTTCGACTTTGTACCGGAAAAATTTCGAACTCACCTAGAGCAAAAAGAGTCTTTGAATATGGTTAGGCATTGAAAGTTACGTATAAGCGCGCTCTCAGAACACGCTAGTTTGAATTTCATAATTTTCGACTTTTCAAGTACTTCGACTTTGTACCGAAAAAATTTCGAACTCACCTCAAGCGAAAAGAGTCTTTGAATATGGTTAGGCATTGAAAGTTACGTATAAGCGCGCTCTCAGAACACGCTAGTTTGAATTTCATAATTTTCGACTTTTCAAGTACTTCGACTTTGTACCAAAAAAATTTCGAACTCACCTAGAGCAAAAAGAGTCTTTGAATATGGTTAGGCATTGAAAGTTACGTATAAGCGCGCTCTCAGAACACGCTAGTTTGAATTTCATAATTTTCGACTTTTCAAGTACTTCGACTTTGTACCGAAAAAAATTCGAACTCACCTAGAGCAAAAAGAGTCTTTGAATATGGTTAGGCATTGAAAGTTACGTATAAGCGCGCTCTCAGAACACGCTAGTTTGAATTTCATAATTTTCGACTTTTCAAGTACTTCGACTTTGTACCGAAAAAATTTCGAACTCACCTCAAGCGAAAAGAGTCTTTGAATATGGTTAGGCATTGAAAGTTACGTATAAGCGCGCTCTCAGAACACGCTAGTTTGAATTTCATAATTTTCGACTTTTCAAGTACTTCGACTTTGTACCAAAAAAATTTCGAACTCACCTAGAGCAAAAAGAGTCTTTGAATATGGTTAGGCATTGAAAGTTACGTATAAGCGCGCTCTCAGAACACGCTAGTTTGAATTTCATAATTTTCGACTTTTCAAGTACTTCGACTTTGTACCGAAAAAATTTCGAACTCACCTCAAGCGAAAAGAGTCTTTGAATATGGTTAGGCATTGAAAGTTACGTATAAGCGCGCTCTCAGAACACGCTAGTTTGAATTTCATAATTTTCGACTTTTCAAGTACTTCGACTTTGTACCGAAAAAATTTCGAACTCACCTCAAGCGAAAAGAGTCTTTGAATATGGTTAGGCATTGAAAGTTACGTATAAGCGCGCTCTCAGAACACGCTAGTTTGAATTTCATAATTTTCGACTTTTCAAGTACTTCGACTTTGTACCGGAAAAACTTCGAACTCACCTAGAGCAAAAAGAGTCTTTGAATATGGTTAGGCATTGAAAGTTACGTATAAGCGCGCTCTCAGAACACGCTAGTTTGAATTTCATAATTTTCGACTTTTCAAGTACTTCGACTTTGTACCGAAAAAATTTCGAACTCACCTCAAGCGAAAAGAGTCTTTGAATATGGTTAGGCATTGAAAGTTACGTATAAGCGCGCTCTCAGAACACGCTAGTTTGAATTTCATAATTTTCGACTTTTCAAGTACTTCGACTTTGTACCAAAAAAATTTCGAACTCACCTAGAGCAAAAAGAGTCTTTGAATATGGTTAGGCATTGAAAGTTACGTATAAGCGCGCTCTCAGAACACGCTAGTTTGAATTTCATAATTTTCGACTTTTCAAGTACTTCGACTTTGTACCGAAAAAATTTCGAACTCACCTCAAGCGAAAAGAGTCTTTGAATATGGTTAGGCATTGAAAGTTACGTATAAGCGCGCTCTCAGAACACGCTAGTTTGAATTTCATAATTTTCGACTTTTCAAGTACTTCGACTTTGTACCGAAAAAATTTCGAACTCACCTCAAGCGAAAAGAGTCTTTGAATATGGTTAGGCATTGTAAGCGACGCAATTGTATATTTTATTTGTAAATGTTTTAGTGAAATAAACTGGCCGGGCATATAACGGAACGTATAACGTCCAAGGGCTGTCAGTTTTTGACAGATTTTTAAACCGTTCAGTTCGTTACGAATTACCCAACTGTCAACATCCCTTGCAACGCTATACGTCCCGAAGAGCTCATTTTCGCCGAATATTTCTGTGTTTTGTTTCGTCCGTTACAAAGTGGTCCTTCGAGCCGGATCTTATGTACGAGAATCTGCGACACAAAATATATGGAGGTACGAAACGCTTGTCTAAGCCAGCTATTGGTTACGGAACGGCTTAGGCAGACACGGAACCAAGAGGTAGGTGAAGATGACGCCGCGCATAAGGCACGGGATAAAAGTGTCAGTACCGGTCGTCAGGCGACCACTTATTGTTCAACTGCTGCGCTTTTATCAAATAGACTGCGATCGTCGAAGGCAGCGAGTCTAGCAAGGAGACGGTTGGAACTGGAGGCAGCTGCAGCTGAAGCAAAAGCCCGCATAGATAAGGAGCTTATAGAAAAAAGGCTACAAGCTAACATTGCGGCACTAAAGGTCAAATACAGTCCATCGAAGGAGCAGGTGAGGTCAACGCACGATCAACATGGTCGATCCGCGCACGATCAACACGAGCTGCAAGCGCAAATCGTTCAGCAGGATGATACACATCTAGGCGAATTGTGCACGCCCGCCGTTGGATGCGGTGGCACTGAAGGTGCAGTTCAATTGGTTTATGGTGCAAAGGATCGAGCAATCGTTGACAATTCATCGCAATCAACTAAGCTAATTTACAACAGTTTACCGAAGGAGCTGGAGGTGGGTTCGAAACGCAAACGAATGCAACGGTCCACATATTACAATTACCAGGAACTGCAAATACAACCCGTTCAACTAGATGATACACTTTATGACGGGTTGTGTACGATCACCGGTTCATGCGGTGGCACGGATGGTGCAGTTCAATTGGTGAACAATATAAAAAAGGACCAAACATACGTCGAGAACACTTCCTGTACTAATAATTTAAATCAGATAAATACAAAGGACCGCCTACCTAACGTTGATAACAACATGGACTGGATATCATTAATGTCCGGTAAATACAACTCAACAGTCCACGTAAATCTTACCGTTTCACCAAAATACACAAATACATGCAGTTTTTTGATGCACAATCACAATGAACGCCAGCTAAAAATCATGAAAATCGCACCTGTGATGTCTTTATTACTTTCGGCAATACGCATTGAGCCATTTACACCGGCATGTGATCATAAAATCACAATCACGTGCCCTCCTCAGCTGGCGTATAATAAAGATCCGTATCAACAAACACCGCACCGAGTTTTTAATAATTGTGTTAATAAAACATTAAACAGTCCAAGAACAACAAAATTGCAAGTACATACACCAAGGGTCTTCGCGAATGATACTACGAATACGTATACAGAAGCAATAAACAATATTTGTAGGGAATTAGTATATTACGTGCCGAAAGTAACAAAAACAAATTGCTCACAGCTAGGCAAAAATATAACTAAGGTACATCATGTTGCAAGCGGCAAGCGAGAGGTCATGCGTGCGAAAGAAATAGAAATATGCGAGATCGCCGTTTACAATGTATCTTGTGACTATGGGACAGAACGATCAAGATTGATTGAACTTGTATCGCCAGAAGTGAAAGGTACGGATGACGCGTCGTGTGCACTCGATAGCACGACGGTAGCTCGGCCTGCGCAGCGCGATCTTGCTAATTCGTCGTGTCATTATGGTTTTAAACAAAATGAATTATTTTGCCTCGTCGCATACTGGCGCTGGAGTAACTACGGACGGGCGCGCGCTGGCGGTGGATTTGAATCGAGAAGATGCCGATAATTACCTAAATATTGTGGGCAAAGATTGTACGTCGCTTTTACTTCCACAGGATATGAGTGCGAAGCTTCGCACTGGGGGGGGAGAATGTAAGCGACGCAATTGTATATTTTATTTGTAAATGTTTTAGTGAAATAAACTGGCCGGGCATATAACGGAACGTATAACGTCCAAGGGCTGTCAGTTTTTGACAGATTTTTAAACCGTTCAGTTCGTTACGAATTACCCAACTGTCAACATCCCTTGCAACGCTATACGTCCCGAAGAGCTCATTTTCGCCGAATATTTCTGTGTTTTGTTTCGTCCGTTACAGGCATTGAAAGTTACGTATAAGCGCGCTCTCAGATCACGCTAGTTTGAATTTCATAATTTTCGACTTTTGAGCTACTTCGAGTTAGTACCGGAAAAATTTCGAACTCACCTAGAGCAAAAAGAGTCTTTGAATATGGTTAGGCATTGAAAGTTACGTATAAGCGCGCTCTCAGAACACGCTAGTTTGAATTTCATAATTTTCGACTTTTCAAGTACTTCGACTTTGTACCGAAAAAATTTCGAACTCACCTCAAGCGAAAAGAGTCTTTGAATATGGTTAGGCATTGAAAGTTACGTATAAGCGCGCTCTCAGAACACGCTAGTTTGAATTTCATAATTTTCGACTTTTCAAGTACTTCGACTTTGTACCAAAAAAATTTCGAACTCACCTAGAGCAAAAAGAGTCTTTGAATATGGTTAGGCATTGAAAGTTACGTATAAGCGCGCTCTCAGAACACGCTAGTTTGAATTTCATAATTTTCGACTTTTCAAGTACTTCGACTTTGTACCGAAAAAATTTCGAACTCACCTCAAGCGAAAAGAGCCTTTGAATATGGTTAGGCATTGAAAGTTACGTATAAGCGCGCTCTCAGAACACGCTAGTTTGAATTTCATAATTTTCGACTTTTCAAGTACTTCGACTTTGTACCGAAAAAATTTCGAACTCACCTCAAGCGAAAAGAGTCTTTGAATATGGTTAGGCATTGAAAGTTACGTATAAGCGCGCTCTCAGATCACGCTAGTTTGAATTTCATAATTTTCGACTTTTCAAGTACTTCGACTTTGTACCGAAAAAAATTCGAACTCACCTAGAGCAAAAAGAGTCTTTGAATATGGTTAGGCATTGAAAGTTACGTATAAGCGCGCTCTCAGAACACGCTAGTTTGAATTTCATAATTTTCGACTTTTCAAGTACTTCGACTTTGTACCGAAAAAATTTCGAACTCACCTCAAGCGAAAAGAGTCTTTGAATATGGTTAGGCATTGAAAGTTACGTATAAGCGCGCTCTCAGAACACGCTAGTTTGAATTTCATAATTTTCGACTTTTCAAGTACTTCGACTTTGTACCGGAAAAATTTCGAACTCACCTAGAGCAAAAAGAGTCTTCGAATATGGTTAGGCATTGAAAGTTACGTATAAGCGCGCTCTCAGAACACGCTAGTTTGAATTTCATAATTTTCGACTTTTCAAGTACTTCGACTTTGTACCGAAATAATTTCGAACTCACCTCAAGCGAAACGAGTCTTCGAATATGGTTAGGCATTGAAAGTTACGTATAAGCGCGCTCTCAGATCACGCTAGTTTGAATTTCATAATTTTCGACTTTTCAAGTACTTCGACTTTGTACCGGAAAAATTTCGAACTCACCTAGAGCAAAAAGAGTCTTTGAATATGGTTAGGCATTGAAAGTTACGTATAAGCGCGCTCTCAGAACACGCTAGTTTGAATTTCATAATTTTCGACTTTTCAAGTACTTCGACTTTGTACCAAAAAAATTTCGAACTCACCTAGAGCAAAAAGAGTCTTTGAATATGGTTAGGCATTGAAAGTTACGTATAAGCGCGCTCTCAGAACACGCTAGTTTGAATTTCATAATTTTCGACTTTTCAAGTACTTCGACTTTGTACCGAAAAAATTTCGAACTCACCTCAAGCGAAAAGAGTCTTTGAATATGGTTAGGCATTGAAAGTTACGTATAAGCGCGCTCTCAGAACACGCTAGTTTGAATTTCATAATTTTCGACTTTTCAAGTACTTCGACTTTGTACCGAAAAAATTTCGAACTCACCTCAAGCGAAAAGAGCCTTTGAATATGGTTAGGCATTGAAAGTTACGTATAAGCGCGCTCTCAGAACACGCTAGTTTGAATTTCATAATTTTCGACTTTTCAAGTACTTCGACTTTGTACCGGAAAAATTTCGAACTCACTTCAAGCGAAAAGAGCCTTTGAATATGGTTAGGCATTGAAAGTTACGTATAATCGCGCTCTCAGAACACACTAGTTTGAATTTCATAATTTTCGACTTTTGAGCTACTTCGAGTTAGTACCGGAAAAATTTCGAACTCACCTAGAGCAAAAAGAGTCTTTGAATATGGTTAGGCATTGAAAGTTACGTATAAGCGCGCTCTCAGAACACGCTAGTTTGAATTTCATAATTTTCGACTTTTCAAGTACTTCGACTTTGTACCGAAATAATTTCGAACTCACCTCAAGCGAAAAGAGTCTTCGAATATGGTTAGGCATTGAAAGTTACGTATAAGCGCGCTCTCAGATCACGCTAGTTTGAATTTCATAATTTTCGACTTTTCAAGTACTTCGACTTTGTACCGGAAAAATTTCGAACTCACCTAGAGCAAAAAGAGTCTTTGAATATGGTTAGGCATTGAAAGTTACGTATAAGCGCGCTCTCAGAACACGCTAGTTTGAATTTCATAATTTTCGACTTTTCAAGTACTTCGACTTTGTACCAAAAAAATTTCGAACTCACCTAGAGCAAAAAGAGTCTTTGAATATGGTTAGGCATTGAAAGTTACGTATAAGCGCGCTCTCAGAACACGCTAGTTTGAATTTCATAATTTTCGACTTTTCAAGTACTTCGACTTTGTACCGAAAAAATTTCGAACTCACCTCAAGCGAAAAGAGTCTTTGAATATGGTTAGGCATTGAAAGTTACGTATAAGCGCGCTCTCAGAACACGCTAGTTTGAATTTCATAATTTTCGACTTTTCAAGTACTTCGACTTTGTACCGAAAAAATTTCGAACTCACCTCAAGCGAAAAGAGCCTTTGAATATGGTTAGGCATTGAAAGTTACGTATAAGCGCGCTCTCAGAACACGCTAGTTTGAATTTCATAATTTTCGACTTTTCAAGTACTTCGACTTTGTACCGGAAAAATTTCGAACTCACTTCAAGCGAAAAGAGCCTTTGAATATGGTTAGGCATTGAAAGTTACGTATAATCGCGCTCTCAGAACACACTAGTTTGAATTTCATAATTTTCGACTTTTGAGCTACTTCGAGTTAGTACCGGAAAAATTTCGAACTCACCTAGAGCAAAAAGAGTCTTTGAATATGGTTAGGCATTGAAAGTTACGTATAAGCGCGCTCTCAGATCACGCTAGTTTGAATTTCATAATTTTCGACTTTTCAAGTACTTCGACTTTGTACCGAAAAAAATTCGAACTCACCTAGAGCAAAAAGAGTCTTTGAATATGGTTAGGCATTGAAAGTTACGTATAAGCGCGCTCTCAGAACACGCTAGTTTGAATTTCATAATTTTCGACTTTTCAAGTACTTCGACTTTGTACCGGAAAAATTTAGAACTCACCTAGAGCAAAAAGAGTCTTTGAATATGGTTAGGCATTGAAAGTTACGTATAAGCGCGCTCTCAGAACACGCTAGTTTGAATTTCATAATTTTCGACTTTTCAAGTACTTCGACTTTGTACCGAAAAAATTTCGAACTCACCTCAAGCGAAAAGAGTCTTTGAATATGGTTAGGCATTGAAAGTTACGTATAAGCGCGCTCTCAGAACACGCTAGTTTGAATTTCATAATTTTCGACTTTTCAAGTACTTCGACTTTGTACCGAAAAAATTTCGAACTCACCTCAAGCGAAAAGAGTCTTTGAATATGGTTAGGCATTGAAAGTTACGTATAAGCGCGCTCTCAGATCACGCTAGTTTGAATTTCATAATTTTCGACTTTTCAAGTACTTCGACTTTGTACCGAAAAAAATTCGAACTCACCTAGAGCAAAAAGAGTCTTTGAATATGGTTAGGCATTGAAAGTTACGTATAAGCGCGCTCTCAGAACACGCTAGTTTGAATTTCATAATTTTCGACTTTTCAAGTACTTCGACTTTGTACCGAAAAAATTTCGAACTCACCTCAAGCGAAAAGAGTCTTTGAATATGGTTAGGCATTGAAAGTTACGTATAAGCGCGCTCTCAGAACACGCTAGTTTGAATTTCATAATTTTCGACTTTTCAAGTACTTCGACTTTGTACCGAAAAAATTTCGAACTCACCTCAAGCGAAAAGAGTCTTTGAATATGGTTAGGCATTGAAAGTTACGTATAAGCGCGCTCTCAGAACACGCTAGTTTGAATTTCATAATTTTCGACTTTTCAAGTACTTCGACTTTGTACCGAAAAAATTTCGAACTCACCTCAAGCGAAAAGAGTCTTTGAATATGGTTAGGCATTGAAAGTTACGTATAAGCGCGCTCTCAGATCACGCTAGTTTGAATTTCATAATTTTCGACTTTTCAAGTACTTCGACTTTGTACCGAAAAAAATTCGAACTCACCTAGAGCAAAAAGAGTCTTTGAATATGGTTAGGCATTGAAAGTTACGTATAAGCGCGCTCTCAGAACACGCTAGTTTGAATTTCATAATTTTCGACTTTTCAAGTACTTCGACTTTGTACCGAAAAAATTTCGAACTCACCTCAAGCGAAAAGAGTCTTTGAATATGGTTAGGCATTGAAAGTTACGTATAAGCGCGCTCTCAGAACACGCTAGTTTGAATTTCATAATTTTCGACTTTTCAAGTACTTCGACTTTGTACCGGAAAAATTTAGAACTCACCTAGAGCAAAAAGAGTCTTTGAATATGGTTAGGCATTGAAAGTTACGTATAAGCGCGCTCTCAGAACACGCTAGTTTGAATTTCATAATTTTCGACTTTTCAAGTACTTCGACTTTGTACCGAAAAAATTTCGAACTCACCTCAAGCGAAAAGAGTCTTTGAATATGGTTAGGCATTGAAAGTTACGTATAAGCGCGCTCTCAGAACACGCTAGTTTGAATTTCATAATTTTCGACTTTTCAAGTACTTCGACTTGGTACCGGAAAAATTTCGAACTCACCTAGAGCAAAAAGAGTCTTTGAATATGGTTAGGCATTGAAAGTTACGTATAAGCGCGCTCTCAGAACACGCTAGTTTGAATTTCATAATTTTCGACTTTTCAAGTACTTCGACTTTGTACCGAAAAAATTTCGAACTCACCTCAAGCGAAAAGAGTCTTTGAATATGGTTAGGCATTGAAAGTTACGTATAAGCGCGCTCTCAGAACACGCTAGTTTGAATTTCATAATTTTCGACTTTTCAAGTACTTCGACTTTGTACCGGAAAAATTTCGAACTCACCTCAAGCGAAAAGAGTCTTTGAATATGGTTAGGCATTGAAAGTTACGTATAAGCGCGCTCTCAGAACACGCTAGTTTGAATTTCATAATTTTCGACTTTTCAAGTACTTCGACTTTGTACCGAAAAAATTTCGAACTCACCTCAAGCGAAAAGAGTCTTTGAATATGGTTAGGCATTGAAAGTTACGTATAAGCGCGCTCTCAGATCACGCTAGTTTGAATTTCATAATTTTCGACTTTTGAGCTACTTCGAGTTAGTACCGGAAAAATTTCGAACTCACCTAGAGCAAAAAGAGTCTTTGAATATGGTTAGGCATTGAAAGTTACGTATAAGCGCGCTCTCAGAACACGCTAGTTTGAATTTCATAATTTTCGACTTTTCAAGTACTTCGACTTTGTACCGAAAAAATTTCGAACTCACCTCAAGCGAAAAGAGTCTTCGAATATGGTTAGGCATTGAAAGTTACGTATAAGCGCGCTCTCAGATCACGCTAGTTTGAATTTCATAATTTTCGACTTTTCAAGTACTTCGACTTTGTACCGGAAAAATTTCGAACTCACCTAGAGCAAAAAGAGTCTTTGAATATGGTTAGGCATTGAAAGTTACGTATAAGCGCGCTCTCAGAACACGCTAGTTTGAATTTCATAATTTTCGACTTTTCAAGTACTTCGACTTTGTACCAAAAAAATTTCGAACTCACCTAGAGCAAAAAGAGTCTTTGAATATGGTTAGGCATTGAAAGTTACGTATAAGCGCGCTCTCAGAACACGCTAGTTTGAATTTCATAATTTTCGACTTTTCAAGTACTTCGACTTTGTACCGAAAAAATTTCGAACTCACCTCAAGCGAAAAGAGTCTTTGAATATGGTTAGGCATTGAAAGTTACGTATAAGCGCGCTCTCAGAACACGCTAGTTTGAATTTCATAATTTTCGACTTTTCAAGTACTTCGACTTTGTACCAAAAAAATTTCGAACTCACCTAGAGCAAAAAGAGTCTTTGAATATGGTTAGGCATTGAAAGTTACGTATAAGCGCGCTCTCAGAACACGCTAGTTTGAATTTCATAATTTTCGACTTTTCAAGTACTTCGACTTTGTACCGAAAAAATTTCGAACTCACCTCAAGCGAAAAGAGTCTTTGAATATGGTTAGGCATTGAAAGTTACGTATAAGCGCGCTCTCAGAACACGCTAGTTTGAATTTCATAATTTTCGACTTTTCAAGTACTTCGACTTTGTACCAAAAAAATTTCGAACTCACCTAGAGCAAAAAGAGTCTTTGAATATGGTTAGGCATTGAAAGTTACGTATAAGCGCGCTCTCAGAACACGCTAGTTTGAATTTCATAATTTTCGACTTTTCAAGTACTTCGACTTTGTACCGAAAAAATTTCGAACTCACCTCAAGCGAAAAGAGTCTTTGAATATGGTTAGGCATTGAAAGTTACGTATAAGCGCGCTCTCAGAACACGCTAGTTTGAATTTCATAATTTTCGACTTTTCAAGTACTTCGACTTTGTACCGAAAAAATTTCGAACTCACCTCAAGCGAAAAGAGTCTTTGAATATGGTTAGGCATTGAAAGTTACGTATAAGCGCGCTCTCAGATCACGCTAGTTTGAATTTCATAATTTTCGACTTTTCAAGTACTTCGACTTTGTACCGAAAAAAATTCGAACTCACCTAGAGCAAAAAGAGTCTTTGAATATGGTTAGGCATTGAAAGTTACGTATAAGCGCGCTCTCAGAACACGCTAGTTTGAATTTCATAATTTTCGACTTTTCAAGTACTTCGACTTTGTACCGAAAAAATTTCGAACTCACCTCAAGCGAAAAGAGTCTTTGAATATGGTTAGGCATTGAAAGTTACGTATAAGCGCGCTCTCAGAACACGCTAGTTTGAATTTCATAATTTTCGACTTTTCAAGTACTTCGACTTTGTACCGGAAAAATTTCGAACTCACCTAGAGCAAAAAGAGTCTTTGAATATGGTTAGGCATTGAAAGTTACGTATAAGCGCGCTCTCAGAACACGCTAGTTTGAATTTCATAATTTTCGACTTTTCAAGTACTTCGACTTTGTACCGAAATAATTTCGAACTCACCTCAAGCGAAAAGAGTCTTCGAATATGGTTAGGCATTGAAAGTTACGTATAAGCGCGCTCTCAGATCACGCTAGTTTGAATTTCATAATTTTCGACTTTTCAAGTACTTCGACTTTGTACCGGAAAAATTTCGAACTCACCTAGAGCAAAAAGAGTCTTTGAATATGGTTAGGCATTGAAAGTTACGTATAAGCGCGCTCTCAGAACACGCTAGTTTGAATTTCATAATTTTCGACTTTTCAAGTACTTCGACTTTGTACCAAAAAAATTTCGAACTCACCTAGAGCAAAAAGAGTCTTTGAATATGGTTAGGCATTGAAAGTTACGTATAAGCGCGCTCTCAGAACACGCTAGTTTGAATTTCATAATTTTCGACTTTTCAAGTACTTCGACTTTGTACCGAAAAAATTTCGAACTCACCTCAAGCGAAAAGAGTCTTTGAATATGGTTAGGCATTGAAAGTTACGTATAAGCGCGCTCTCAGAACACGCTAGTTTGAATTTCATAATTTTCGACTTTTCAAGTACTTCGACTTTGTACCGGAAAAATTTCGAACTCACCTAGAGCAAAAAGAGTCTTTGAATATGGTTAGGCATTGAAAGTTACGTATAAGCGCGCTCTCAGAACACGCTAGTTTGAATTTCATAATTTTCGACTTTTCAAGTACTTCGACTTTGTACCGAAAAAATTTCGAACTCACCTCAAGCGAAAAGAGTCTTTGAATATGGTTAGGCATTGAAAGTTACGTATAAGCGCGCTCTCAGAACACGCTAGTTTGAATTTCATAATTTTCGACTTTTCAAGTACTTCGACTTTGTACCAAAAAAATTTCGAACTCACCTAGAGCAAAAAGAGTCTTTGAATATGGTTAGGCATTGAAAGTTACGTATAAGCGCGCTCTCAGAACACGCTAGTTTGAATTTCATAATTTTCGACTTTTCAAGTACTTCGACTTTGTACCGAAAAAATTTCGAACTCACCTCAAGCGAAAAGAGTCTTTGAATATGGTTAGGCATTGAAAGTTACGTATAAGCGCGCTCTCAGAACACGCTAGTTTGAATTTCATAATTTTCGACTTTTCAAGTACTTCGACTTTGTACCGAAAAAATTTCGAACTCACCTCAAGCGAAAAGAGCCTTTGAATATGGTTAGGCATTGAAAGTTACGTATAAGCGCGCTCTCAGAACACGCTAGTATGAATTTCATAATTTTCGACTTTTCAAGTACTTCGACTTTGTACCGGAAAAATTTCGAACTCACTTCAAGCGAAAAGAGCCTTTGAATATGGTTAGGCATTGAAAGTTACGTATAATCGCGCTCTCAGAACACACTAGTTTGAATTTCATAATTTTCGACTTTTGAGCTACTTCGAGTTAGTACCGGAAAAATTTCGAACTCACCTAGAGCAAAAAGAGTCTTTGAATATGGTTAGGCATTGAAAGTTACGTATAAGCGCGCTCTCAGAACACGCTAGTTTGAATTTCATAATTTTCGACTTTTCAAGTACTTCGACTTTGTACCGAAAAAATTTCGAACTCACCTCAAGCGAAAAGAGTCTTTGAATATGGTTAGGCATTGAAAGTTACGTATAAGCGCGCTCTCAGAACACGCTAGTTTGAATTTCATAATTTTCGACTTTTCAAGTACTTCGACTTTGTACCGAAAAAATTTCGAACTCACCTCAAGCGAAAAGAGTCTTTGAATATGGTTAGGCATTGAAAGTTACGTATAAGCGTAATGAAAACTATTTGTGAAATGAATACAAAAGATGTATTAATAAACACTTTAATCAGCGGAATTATGATTAGTAAAGTATAAGTAAAACAAAGATGCGATTTGGATTATATTAGAACCCGTCCGATGCAATGGCAGAAGTGTGAGAAAAAGCAATAGACAGCACATTTGACAGTGACACATGACACGAGCGTTCCAAATGTCAGATGATGGCTGCGTTCACTTTAACATCCTCCCTTGAACGCAGTCCCATGGCTTCCAGGAACATCTGGTGCTTCGGCTTCGGCAGGGCTTTGGTCAGGCAGTCCGCTATCATCGAATCAGTGCCCACATATGATAGCTCGATGTCACCACATTGAACTTTGTCTCGTAGGAAGTGATGGCGGACATCAATATGTTTACTTCTAGCATGATAGTTAAAAGTACCTGTAAGTTTAATTGCACTTTGATTATCACAGAACATATTTATAGATGTAGCCTTTACACAAGGCCAAAACTCAGTATGTAGCTGCTTTAGCCACATAGCTTCCTGAGCAGCTGCTGCGAGTGGTGGATAAGGCAACAGTATGTTGCCTTTTAGAGTTCCATGATATGGCAGCACCCTGAAATTTGAAAATATATCCAGTACATGACTTCCTGTCTTCTGAACACGATGCCCAATCAGAGTCGGAAAAACCTGTAATATCTTCATTGATATTCCTTCTATAACAGAGCTGGAGGTTCTTAGTACCTTGTAAGTATCGAAATAACCTCTTAATAGCATTCCAATGCTCTGCAGTAGGTGAATTGTTATAACGACACAGTGTATGTACAGCATAACATATATCTGGACGAGTTCCCTGTGAAATATATAGTAAACAGCCCGTAGCTTCTTGGTAAGGTATGTTTTCCATTTTTTCAGAAGTTGAAAACTTTATATTTGGTTCCATTGGGGTTCCAACAGAGTTACATTGTTCCATGCCAAAACGTTTCAATGTACTCTCTATGTAATTTGTTTGATCTATAGCTATTCCTTCAGTACTATATGTAATACATAATCCAATATAGCAATAAGCAATTCCAAGCTCCTTCATTTTGAAGTTATTCTTCATTTCAAATTTTATTTTGTTTGCAGACTCTGAACAGTTATAGAATAGCAAGATATCATCCACATAAACTGTTATAAACATAATATTTGTGTTTCCATGTTTATAATAAACACAAGGGTCTATCCTTGACTTTGAGAATCCAATATTATTCAAAAAGTTGTCCAGCTTCAAATTCCATGTTCTACTGGCTTGTTTCAAACCATAGATAGATTTGTTTAATTTACAAACATTTTTAGTCCCATCTTCATATCTGGCTGGTTGGGACATATATAGTTCAACATCTATGTCACCCTGTAAAAATGCTGTAACAGCGTCCAGCTGTTCTATCTTGAGCTGATGTTTAGTTGCAATTGCAAATAGGTATCTTATAGAAGTTAATCTCACAACTGGTGCATATACCTCATTGTAATCAATATATTGCCTCTGCTGATATCCTTTTATAACCAATCTAGCTTTGTATCTAGAAACTTTTCCATTTGAATCTATTTTAGTTTTAAACACCCACTTGCACGGTATAGCAACCTTCTCAGGAGGGAGTTCCGAGAGAGTCCATGTATTATTTTCCAATAATGACTTGTATTCATCATCCATGGCGTCAATCCATTTCTGTGAATTTTCACACTGCAATGCTTGCTCTAGAGTTTCAGGGTCAGACTCAATTGACGAGCTCATATCTTCATTCTGACAGAGAAAGGTAGGCATTACTTTGCGTCTTCTTGGTCTTAAATTCTTACTGCACACAGGTGTCTCACTTATAGTAATGGAATGCTCCGGGACATAATCTTCATCATTTGGATTGACAGTCTCCAATGTATCATTAAAGCAATGTATCATTCCTTTCTAAACGAGTCAGAAAAATCATCGGTATAATGAAAAAAATACGCGATATAGCGAACGCGTCAACCCTAACATTAGTATACACTTCATTATGCCAGTCGCTTCTTAACTATTGCATTCTATCTTGGGGAAGTGCAGCAAAGACAATTTTAATAGATCTAGAGAGAGCTCAACGATCAGTATTAAAAGTAATGCTAAAAAAACCATACAAATATTCAACCGCACTACTACATAAAGATAGTGGGGTGCTTACAGTTCGTCAACTCTTTATATTAAAAGCAGCTTTGTCAAAACATAGACAATTGCTACAATCCCCAAATGTAAAAAAGGTATTTGGAAAAAGAATAGTCAAGGTCAATCTCCCAATTGCGAAAACTGAGTTCGCTCGACGATTCACACCATATGTCGATGCAAAAGTCTACAACTTTGTTGCAAGGTCCTGTGATCTTTGCAACCTCTCAGTAAATCAGGCAAGTCTAACAATAACTAATTGGTTAAAAAGTTTAACTTATACAGACACTGAAGAATTACTCAATGCAAATATGAAATAAGCTAAAATAATTGTGTACACCATCTAATGTTTCTGCTTACTGTTTTACTTTACTTTTCTTTTTTGTAATGTTTTTCTTTTTGTAATGTAGTCCTATTTATTGTAATTTTTGTAATTAGTCCTAGTCCAACGGAAAGCATTAGAAAATCCTACCTGGTCTCCACGATACAGATCAATCTAGTGTGGAGACCACAGGCAATGTTATGGTTTTATGTATATTTTTTTGGTGAATAAAGATTTTATTTATTTATTTATTTATTTAGCTTTCTGAGCTGTTTGTGGTGTCATCTAAATTCTTTAAACATTCGCTGTCTTGAGATTCTGTAAGTGGTACTAGAATAAAATCTTTGTTCACACTCTCCTCTATGAACACAACATCTCTACTCCTCATGATTTTTCCTTCAGCTTTATCAAACAATCTGTAACCTTTAGATTCCGGGCAATAACCAACAAAAATAAGTTCTTTTGACTTACTGTCCCATTTCAATCTCTTCTCTTTTGGGACATGCATCATAGCTTTACAACCAAACACTTTCATATTGCTGATATTAGGTTTGATGCCAGTCCATACCTCTTCAGGCGTTTTAAACTGTAAGGACTTTGTAGGACTTCTGTTGATTATATATGCAGCTGTAGCTACCGCCTCGGCCCAAAACATCTTAGGTAAGCTGGAATTCATAAGCATACACTTAGAACGTTCTACTAATGTTCGATTCATCCTCTCGCTCATACCGTTCTGTTCAGGAGTATAGGGTATTGTCAACTGACGTTTAATACCTGAATTTCTACAAAAATTATCAAATGCCTCATTAACATATTCTTTGCCATTATCACATCTTAGTGTTTTAATTTTTGCATTTAATTGATTTTCTACAAAGTTCTTAAATTCTTTAAACTTTTCGAGTACTTGAGATTTAGAGTGTATAAAGTAAACAAATACCTTTCTAGAATAATCGTCGAGAAATGTGACATAATATCTGGCACCTCCGAGAGACTTTTCCTCCATAGGTCCGCATACATCTGAATGTATCAACTCCAAGAGGGCGGAAGCTCTTGTACCAGTGTTCTTGAAAGGCTGCCTTGTTTGTTTGCCTTTCAGACATGTGTTGCATACCACATTGTCCTTACTCGACTCTATATCTGCTCCATCTGTGGACTCGTTAAGTTTCTGAAGATCATTATAATTTAGATGACCCATCCTTTGATGCCATAAATGTAATGTAGACAATAAAGCAAAGGTTTCATTATGAACTACATACAAATTGTTCCTTGTATATCCTGTGAGAATTAATTTAGAATCTTTATATACTTTGCAACAATCCTTCGTAAACTTCACTTGACAGTTATTCTGTGTTATCTGACGAACTGACAGTAAATTGACAGCTAATTCGGGCACATACAGAACATTTTTGACCTGTATATTTCTATATTTACTTTACCACAGCCTTTTACTGTTAATATTTTATTATCTGCTACCTTAATGTTTGTTACCGAAGCAGGTCCAAAGTCATATAGCCATTCTCTCTTGTTTGTCATGTGCATCGCAGCTCCTGAATCAATGTACCAGCATCCATTTTCCAACCCAGGCGAGGCTGGAAACGCTGCAACATAGCTGGAAGAAGAAGTATTGTTAATTTCTGACTTATTCTTTTGATTTGAGCTGTTAGATGTACAATATTTGGCTATGTGATTATATTTATTACACCGAAAGCAGCGGGGACCTTTATTGTTCGCTTTGGAACCTGAACATTTGCTCTTTGCCTTGCTTTTGTGAAAGTTTGAGAAAAAAACTGATGAGTTGTCTGGAGCCTTTACATCCTGTAAAATTTTCGTTTTTACCAGATCAGCAGTAATAGCCACACCTGAGCTTTCCATCGCCATAATCATAGGTTTGTATGATTCTGGTAGCCCGGCCAATAAAAGTGTTCCGAGCCACTCATCATCTACGATGAATTTAATGTTACGGAGCTTGTGTGCACATGTGATTATTTTATTAACGTAAATTTCTATGCTACCACAACTCTCCAAGTCTGTCGTGATTAGCTCACGCAAGAGACCTACCTTTCTCAACAGGCCTGAGTCGTCAAAAGCCCTTCTTAAGTTATCCCATACCTCCTTCGCACTCTTTGCTTCCTGTATGTGAATATAATTCATTGGTTCCACAAGAAGGACGATTTTAGATCTTGCCTTTATGTCTTCCTCCTTCGTAAGTGTTGCATCCGGCGCCACGTCGATGCACTTCCAAAGATTTTCGTGCTCCAAATATGTTTTTACGGCAAAACTCCACGTGCCATAATTGTCGCGCCCAGATAATCTTTCAATTGGGGCGAAACCGTGTGCGCCTGCGACGGCCATTTTTGATCGATATTTTAACACCGATCTAATCCAAATGCATCCGCGTGGTGAAACGTTTTTTAAGACTTTTACGTATTCTATACTAATCGGGCGTCTGGGCCCATGACCTAATGAAAACTATTTGTGAAATGAATACAAAAGATGTATTAATAAACACTTTAATCAGCGGAATTATGATTAGTAAAGTATAAGTAAAACAAAGATGCGATTTGGATTATATTAGAACCCGTCCGATGCAATGGCAGAAGTGTGAGAAAAAGCAATAGACAGCACATTTGACAGTGACACATGACACGAGCGTTCCAAATGTCAGATGATGGCTGCGTTCACTTTAACAAAGCGCGCTCTCAGAACACGCTAGTTTGAATTTCATAATTTTCGACTTTTCAAGTACTTCGACTTTGTACCGGAAAAATTTCGAACTCACCTAGAGCAAAAAGAGTCTTTGAATATGGTTAGGCATTGAAAGTTACGTATAAGCGCGCTCTCAGAACACGCTAGTTTGAATTTCATAATTTTCGACTTTTCAAGTACTTCGACTTTGTACCGAAAAAATTTCGAACTCACCTCAAGCGAAAAGAGTCTTTGAATATGGTTAGGCATTGAAAGTTACGTATAAGCGCGCTCTCAGAACACGCTAGTTTGAATTTCATAATTTTCGACTTTTCAAGTACTTCGACTTTGTACCGAAAAAATTTCGAACTCACCTCAAGCGAAAAGAGTCTTTGAATATGGTTAGGCATTGAAAGTTACGTATAAGCGCGCTCTCAGATCACGCTAGTTTGAATTTCATAATTTTCGACTTTTCAAGTACTTCGACTTTGTACCGAAAAAAATTCGAACTCACCTAGAGCAAAAAGAGTCTTTGAATATGGTTAGGCATTGAAAGTTACGTATAAGCGCGCTCTCAGAACACGCTAGTTTGAATTTCATAATTTTCGACTTTTCAAGTACTTCGACTTTGTACCAAAAAAATTTCGAACTCACCTAGAGCAAAAAGAGTCTTTGAATATGGTTAGGCATTGAAAGTTACGTATAAGCGCGCTCTCAGAACACGCTAGTTTGAATTTCATAATTTTCGACTTTTCAAGTACTTCGACTTTGTACCGAAAAAATTTCGAACTCACCTAGAGCAAAAAGAGTCTTTGAATATGGTTAGGCATTGAAAGTTACGTATAAGCGCGCTCTCAGAACACGCTAGTTTGAATTTCATAATTTTCGACTTTTCAAGTACTTCGACTTTGTACCGAAAAAATTTCGAACTCACCTCAAGCGAAAAGAGCCTTTGAATATGGTTAGGCATTGAAAGTTACGTATAAGCGCGCTCTCAGAACACGCTAGTTTGAATTTCATAATTTTCGACTTTTCAAGTACTTCGACTTTGTACCGAAAAAATTTCGAACTCACCTCAAGCGAAAAGAGTCTTTGAATATGGTTAGGCATTGAAAGTTACGTATAAGCGCGCTCTCAGAACACGCTAGTTTGAATTTCATAATTTTCGACTTTTCAAGTACTTCGACTTTGTACCGAAAAAATTTCGAACTCACCTCAAGCGAAAAGAGTCTTTGAATATGGTTAGGCATTGAAAGTTACGTATAAGCGCGCTCTCAGATCACGCTAGTTTGAATTTCATAATTTTCGACTTTTCAAGTACTTCGACTTTGTACCGAAAAGAATTCGAACTCACCTAGAGCAAAAAGAGTCTTTGAATATGGTTAGGCATTGAAAGTTACGTATAAGCGCGCTCTCAGAACACGCTAGTTTGAATTTCATAATTTTCGACTTTTCAAGTACTTCGACTTTGTACCGAAAAAATTTCGAACTCACCTCAAGCGAAAAGAGTCTTTGAATATGGTTAGGCATTGAAAGTTACGTATAAGCGCGCTCTCAGAACACGCTAGTTTGAATTTCATAATTTTCGACTTTTCAAGTACTTCGACTTTGTACCGGAAAAATTTCGAACTCACCTAGAGCAAAAAGAGTCTTTGAATATGGTTAGGCATTGAAAGTTACGTATAAGCGCGCTCTCAGAACACGCTAGTTTGAATTTCATAATTTTCGACTTTTCAAGTACTTCGACTTTGTACCGAAAAAATTTCGAACTCACCTCAAGCGAAAAGAGTCTTCGAATATGGTTAGGCATTGAAAGTTACGTATAAGCGCGCTCTCAGATCACGCTAGTTTGAATTTCATAATTTTCGACTTTTCAAGTACTTCGACTTTGTACCGGAAAAATTTCGAACTCACCTAGAGCAAAAAGAGTCTTTGAATATGGTTAGGCATTGAAAGTTACGTATAAGCGCGCTCTCAGAACACGCTAGTTTGAATTTCATAATTTTCGACTTTTCAAGTACTTCGACTTTGTACCAAAAAAATTTCGAACTCACCTAGAGCAAAAAGAGTCTTTGAATATGGTTAGGCATTGAAAGCGCGCTCTCAGAACACGCTAGTTTGAATTTCATAATTTTCGACTTTTCAAGTACTTCGACTTTGTACCGGAAAAATTTCGAACTCACCTAGAGCAAAAAGAGTCTTTGAATATGGTTAGGCATTGAAAGTTACGTATAAGCGCGCTCTCAGAACACGCTAGTTTGAATTTCATAATTTTCGACTTTTCAAGTACTTCGACTTTGTACCGAAAAAATTTCGAACTCACCTCAAGCGAAAAGAGTCTTTGAATATGGTTAGGCATTGAAAGTTACGTATAAGCGCGCTCTCAGAACACGCTAGTTTGAATTTCATAATTTTCGACTTTTCAAGTACTTCGACTTTGTACCGAAAAAATTTCGAACTCACCTCAAGCGAAAAGAGTCTTTGAATATGGTTAGGCATTGAAAGTTACGTATAAGCGCGCTCTCAGAACACGCTAGTTTGAATTTCATAATTTTCGACTTTTCAAGTACTTCGACTTTGTACCGAAAAAATTTCGAACTCACCTCAAGCGAAAAGAGTCTTTGAATATGGTTAGGCATTGAAAGTTACGTATAAGCGCGCTCTCAGAACACGCTAGTTTGAATTTCATAATTTTCGACTTTTCAAGTACTTCGACTTTGTACCGAAAAAATTTCGAACTCACCTCAAGCGAAAAGAGTCTTTGAATATGGTTAGGCATTGAAAGTTACGTATAAGCGCGCTCTCAGATCACGCTAGTTTGAATTTCATAATTTTCGACTTTTCAAGTACTTCGACTTTGTACCGAAAAAAATTCGAACTTACCTAGAGCAAAAAGAGTCTTTGAATATGGTTAGGCATTGAAAGTTACGTATAAGCGCGCTCTCAGAACACGCTAGTTTGAATTTCATAATTTTCGACTTTTCAAGTACTTCGACTTTGTACCGAAAAAATTTCGAACTCACCTCAAGCGAAAAGAGTCTTTGAATATGGTTAGGCATTGAAAGTTACGTATAAGCGCGCTCTCAGAACACGCTAGTTTGAATTTCATAATTTTCGACTTTTCAAGTACTTCGACTTTGTACCAAAAAAATTTCGAACTCACCTAGAGCAAAAAGAGTCTTTGAATATGGTTAGGCATTGAAAGTTACGTATAAGCGCGCTCTCAGAACACGCTAGTTTGAATTTCATAATTTTCGACTTTTCAAGTACTTCGACTTTGTACCGAAAAAATTTCGAACTCACCTCAAGCGAAAAGAGTCTTCGAATATGGTTAGGCATTGAAAGTTACGTATAAGCGCGCTCTCAGATCACGCTAGTTTGAATTTCATAATTTTCGACTTTTCAAGTACTTCGACTTTGTACCGGAAAAATTTCGAACTCACCTAGAGCAAAAAGAGTCTTTGAATATGGTTAGGCATTGAAAGTTACGTATAAGCGCGCTCTCAGAACACGCTAGTTTGAATTTCATAATTTTCGACTTTTCAAGTACTTCGACTTTGTACCAAAAAAATTTCGAACTCACCTACAGCAAAAAGAGTCTTTGAATATGGTTAGGCATTGAAAGTTACGTATAAGCGCGCTCTCAGAACACGCTAGTTTGAATTTCATAATTTTCGACTTTTCAAGTACTTCGACTTTGTACCGAAAAAATTTCGAACTCACCTCAAGCGAAAAGAGTCTTTGAATATGGTTAGGCATTGAAAGTTACGTATAAGCGCGCTCTCAGAACACGCTAGTTTGAATTTCATAATTTTCGACTTTTCAAGTACTTCGACTTTGTACCGGAAAAATTTCGAACTCACCTAGAGCAAAAAGAGTCTTTGAATATGGTTAGGCATTGAAAGTTACGTATAAGCGCGCTCTCAGAACACGCTAGTTTGAATTTCATAATTTTCGACTTTTCAAGTACTTCGACTTTGTACCGAAAAAATTTCGAACTCACCTCAAGCGAAAAGAGTCTTTGAATATGGTAAGGCTTTGAAAGTTACGTATAAGCGCGCTCTCAGAACACGCTAGTTTGAATTTCATAATTTTCGACTTTTCAAGTACTTCGACTTTGTACCGAAAAAATTTCGAACTCACCTCAAGCGAAAAGAGCCTTTGAATATGGTTAGGCATTGAAAGTTACGTATAAGCGCGCTCTCAGAACACGCTAGTTTGAATTTCATAATTTTCGACTTTTCAAGTACTTCGACTTTGTACCGGAAAAATTTCGAACTCACCTAGAGCAAAAAGAGTCTTTGAATATGGTTAGGCATTGAAAGTTACGTATAAGCGCGCTCTCAGAACACGCTAGTTTGAATTTCATAATTTTCGACTTTTCAAGTACTTCGACTTTGTACCGGAAAAATTTCGAACTCACCTCAAGCGAAAAGAGCCTTTGAATATGGTTAGGCATTGAAAGTTACGTATAATCGCGCTCTCAGAACACACTAGTTTGAATTTCATAATTTTCGACTTTTGAGCTACTTCGAGTTAGTACCGGAAAAATTTCGAACTCACCTAGAGCAAAAAGAGTCTTTGAATATGGTTAGGCATTGAAAGTTACGTATAAGCGCGCTCTCAGAACACGCTAGTTTGAATTTCATAATTTTCGACTTTTCAAGTACTTCGACTTTGTACCGAAAAAATTTCGAACTCACCTCAAGCGAAAAGAGCCTTTGAATATGGTTAGGCATTGAAAGTTACGTATAAGCGCGCTCTCAGAACACGCTAGTTTGAATTTCATAATTTTCGACTTTTGAGCTACTTCGACTTTGTACCGGAAAAATTTCGAACTCACCTAGAGCAAAAAGAGTCTTTGAATATGGTTAGGCATTGAAAGTTACGTATAAGCGCGCTCTCAGAACACGCTAGTTTGAATTTCATAATTTTCGACTTTTCAAGTACTTCGACTTTGTACCGGAAAAATTTCGAACTCACCTAGAGCAAAAAGAGTCTTTGAATATGGTTAGGCATTGAAAGTTACGTATAAGCGCGCTCTCAGAACACGCTAGTTTGAATTTCATAATTTTCGACTTTTCAAGTACTTCGACTTTGTACCGAAAAAATTTCGAACTCACCTCAAGCGAAAAGAGTCTTTGAATATGGTTAGGCATTGAAAGTTACGTATAAGCGCGCTCTCAGAACACGCTAGTTTGAATTTCATAATTTTCGACTTTTCAAGTACTTCGACTTTGTACCAAAAAAATTTCGAACTCACCTAGAGCAAAAAGAGTCTTTGAATATGGTTAGGCATTGAAAGTTACGTATAAGCGCGCTCTCAGAACACGCTAGTTTGAATTTCATAATTTTCGACTTTTCAAGTACTTCGACTTTGTACCGAAAAAATTTCGAACTCACCTCAAGCGAAAAGAGTCTTTGAATATGGTTAGGCATTGAAAGTTACGTATAAGCGCGCTCTCAGAACACGCTAGTTTGAATTTCATAATTTTCGACTTTTCAAGTACTTCGACTTTGTACCGAAAAAATTTCGAACTCACCTCAAGCGAAAAGAGCCTTTGAATATGGTTAGGCATTGAAAGTTACGTATAAGCGCGCTCTCAGAACACGCTAGTTTGAATTTCATAATTTTCGACTTTTCAAGTACTTCGACTTTGTACCGGAAAAATTTCGAACTCACTTCAAGCGAAAAGAGCCTTTGAATATGGTTAGGCATTGAAAGTTACGTATAATCGCGCTCTCAGAACACACTAGTTTGAATTTCATAATTTTCGACTTTTGAGCTACTTCGAGTTAGTACCGGAAAAATTTCGAACTCACCTAGAGCAAAAAGAGTCTTTGAATATGGTTAGGCATTGAAAGTTACGTATAAGCGCGCTCTCAGAACACGCTAGTTTGAATTTCATAATTTTCGACTTTTCAAGTACTTCGACTTTGTACCGAAAAAATTTCGAACTCACCTCAAGCGAAAAGAGTCTTTGAATATGGTTAGGCATTGAAAGTTACGTATAAGCGCGCTCTCAGAACACGCTAGTTTGAATTTCATAATTTTCGACTTTTCAAGTACTTCGACTTTGTACCGAAAAAATTTCGAACTCACCTCAAGCGAAAAGAGTCTTTGAATATGGTTAGGCATTGAAAGTTACGTATAAGCGCGCTCTCAGAACACGCTAGTTTGAATTTCATAATTTTCGACTTTTCAAGTACTTCGACTTTGTACCGGAAAAATTTCGAACTCACCTAGAGCAAAAAGAGTCTTTGAATATGGTTAGGCATTGAAAGTTACGTATAAGCGCGCTCTCAGAACACGCTAGTTTGAATTTCATAATTTTCGACTTTTCAAGTACTTCGACTTTGTACCGAAAAAATTTCGAACTCACCTCAAGCGAAAAGAGTCTTTGAATATGGTTAGGCATTGAAAGTTACGTATAAGCGCGCTCTCAGAACACGCTAGTTTGAATTTCATAATATTCGACTTTTCAAGTACTTCGACTTTGTACCGAAAAAATTTCGAACTCACCTCAAGCGAAAAGAGTCTTTGAATATGGTTAGGCATTGAAAGTTACGTATAAGCGCGCTCTCAGATCACGCTAGTTTGAATTTCATAATTTTCGACTTTTCAAGTACTTCGACTTTGTACCGAAAAAAATTCGAACTCACCTAGAGCAAAAAGAGTCTTTGAATATGGTTAGGCATTGAAAGTTACGTATAAGCGCGCTCTCAGAACACGCTAGTTTGAATTTCATAATTTTCGACTTTTCAAGTACTTCGACTTTGTACCAAAAAAATTTCGAACTCACCTAGAGCAAAAAGAGTCTTTGAATATGGTTAGGCATTGAAAGTTACGTATAAGCGCGCTCTCAGAACACGCTAGTTTGAATTTCATAATTTTCGACTTTTCAAGTACTTCGACTTTGTACCGAAAAAATTTCGAACTCACCTAGAGCAAAAAGAGTCTTTGAATATGGTTAGGCATTGAAAGTTACGTATAAGCGCGCTCTCAGAACACGCTAGTTTGAATTTCATAATTTTCGACTTTTCAAGTACTTCGACTTTGTACCGAAAAAATTTCGAACTCACCTCAAGCGAAAAGAGTCTTTGAATATGGTTAGGCATTGAAAGTTACGTATAAGCGCGCTCTCAGAACACGCTAGTTTGAATTTCATAATTTTCGACTTTTCAAGTACTTCGACTTTGTACCGAAAAAATTTCGAACTCACCTCAAGCGAAAAGAGTCTTTGAATATGGTTAGGCATTGAAAGTTACGTATAAGCGCGCTCTCAGATCACGCTAGTTTGAATTTCATAATTTTCGACTTTTCAAGTACTTCGACTTTGTACCGAAAAAAATTCGAACTCACCTAGAGCAAAAAGAGTCTTTGAATATGGTTAGGCATTGAAAGTTACGTATAAGCGCGCTCTCAGAACACGCTAGTTTGAATTTCATAATTTTCGACTTTTCAAGTACTTCGACTTTGTACCGAAAAAATTTCGAACTCACCTCAAGCGAAAAGAGTCTTTGAATATGGTTAGGCATTGAAAGTTACGTATAAGCGCGCTCTCAGAACACGCTAGTTTGAATTTCATAATTTTCGACTTTTCAAGTACTTCGACTTTGTACCGGAAAAATTTCGAACTCACCTAGAGCAAAAAGAGTCTTTGAATATGGTTAGGCATTGAAAGTTACGTATAAGCGCGCTCTCAGAACACGCTAGTTTGAATTTCATAATTTTCGACTTTTCAAGTACTTCGACTTTGTACCGAAAAAATTTCGAACTCACCTCAAGCGAAAAGAGTCTTCGAATATGGTTAGGCATTGAAAGTTACGTATAAGCGCGCTCTCAGATCACGCTAGTTTGAATTTCATAATTTTCGACTTTTCAAGTACTTCGACTTTGTACCGGAAAAATTTCGAACTCACCTAGAGCAAAAAGAGTCTTTGAATATGGTTAGGCATTGAAAGTTACGTATAAGCGCGCTCTCAGAACACGCTAGTTTGAATTTCATAATTTTCGACTTTTCAAGTACTTCGACTTTGTACCAAAAAAATTTCGAACTCACCTAGAGCAAAAAGAGTCTTTGAATATGGTTAGGCATTGAAAGTTACGTATAAGCGCGCTCTCAGAACACGCTAGTTTGAATTTCATAATACTCGACTTTTCAAGTACTTCGACTTTGTACCGAAAAAATTTCGAACTCACCTCAAGCGAAAAGAGTCTTTGAATATGGTTAGGCATTGAAAGTTACGTATAAGCGCGCTCTCAGAACACGCTAGTTTGAATTTCATAATTTTCGACTTTTCAAGTACTTCGACTTTGTACCGGAAAAATTTCGAACTCACCTAGAGCAAAAAGAGTCTTTGAATATGGTTAGGCATTGAAAGTTACGTATAAGCGCGCTCTCAGAACACGCTAGTTTGAATTTCATAATTTTCGACTTTTCAAGTACTTCGACTTTGTACCGAAAAAATTTCGAACTCACCTCAAGCGAAAAGAGTCTTTGAATATGGTTAGGCATTGAAAGTTACGTATAAGCGCGCTCTCAGAACACGCTAGTTTGAATTTCATAATTTTCGACTTTTCAAGTACTTCGACTTTGTACCAAAAAAATTTCGAACTCACCTAGAGCAAAAAGAGTCTTTGAATATGGTTAGGCATTGAAAGTTACGTATAAGCGCGCTCTCAGAACACGCTAGTTTGAATTTCATAATTTTCGACTTTTCAAGTACTTCGACTTTGTACCGAAAAAATTTCGAACTCACCTCAAGCGAAAAGAGTCTTTGAATATGGTTAGGCATTGAAAGTTACGTATAAGCGCGCTCTCAGAACACGCTAGTTTGAATTTCATAATTTTCGACTTTTCAAGTACTTCGACTTTGTACCGAAAAAATTTCGAACTCACCTCAAGCGAAAAGAGCCTTTGAATATGGTTAGGCATTGAAAGCTACGTATAAGCGCGCTCTCAGAACACGCTAGTTTGAATTTCATAATTTTCGACTTTTCAAGTACTTCGACTTTGTACCGGAAAAATTTCGAACTCTCTTCAAGCGAAAAGAGCCTTTGAATATGGTTAGGCATTGAAAGTTACGTATAATCGCGCTCTCAGAACACACTAGTTTGAATTTCATAATTTTCGACTTTTGAGCTACTTCGAGTTAGTACCGGAAAAATTTCGAACTCACCTAGAGCAAAAAGAGTCTTTGAATATGGTTAGGCATTGAAAGTTACGTATAAGCGCGCTCTCAGAACACGCTAGTTTGAATTTCATAATTTTCGACTTTTCAAGTACTTCGACTTTGTACCGAAAAAATTTCGAACTCACCTCAAGCGAAAAGAGTCTTTGAATATGGTTAGGCATTGAAAGTTACGTATAAGCGCGCTCTCAGAACACGCTAGTTTGAATTTCATAATTTTCGACTTTTCAAGTACTTCGACTTTGTACCGAAAAAATTTCGAACTCACCTCAAGCGAAAAGAGTCTTTGAATATGGTTAGGCATTGAAAGTTACGTATAAGCGCGCTCTCAGAACACGCTAGTTTGAATTTCATAATTTTCGACTTTTCAAGTACTTCGACTTTGTACCGGAAAAATTTCGAACTCACCTAGAGCAAAAAGAGTCTTTGAATATGGTTAGGCATTGAAAGTTACGTATAAGCGCGCTCTCAGAACACGCTAGTTTGAATTTCATAATTTTCGACTTTTCAAGTACTTCGACTTTGTACCGAAAAAATTTCGAACTCACCTCAAGCGAAAAGAGTCTTTGAATATGGTTAGGCATTGAAAGTTACGTATAAGCGCGCTCTCAGAACACGCTAGTTTGAATTTCATAATTTTCGACTTTTCAAGTACTTCGACTTTGTACCGAAAAAATTTCGAACTCACCTCAAGCGAAAAGAGTCTTTGAATATGGTTAGGCATTGAAAGTTACGTATAAGCGCGCTCTCAGAACACGCTAGTTTGAATTTCATAATTTTCGACTTTTCAAGTACTTCGACTTTGTACCGGAAAAATTTCGAACTCACCTCAAGCGAAAAGAGCCTTTGAATATGGTTAGGCATTGAAAGTTACGTATAATCGCGCTCTCAGAACACACTAGTTTGAATTTCATAATTTTCGACTTTTCAAGTACTTCGACTTTGTACCGGAAAAATTTCGAACTCACCTAGAGCAAAAAGAGTCTTTGAATATGGTTAGGCATTGAAAGTTACGTATAAGCGCGCTCTCAGAACACGCTAGTTTGAATTTCATAATTTTCGACTTTTCAAGTACTTCGACTTTGTACCGAAAAAATTTCGAACTCACCTCAAGCGAAAAGAGTCTTTGAATATGGTTAGGCATTGAAAGTTACGTATAAGCGCGCTCTCAGAACACGCTAGTTTGAATTTCATAATTTTCGACTTTTCAAGTACTTCGACTTTGTACCGAAAAAATTTCGAACTCACCTCAAGCGAAAAGAGTTTTTGAATATGGTTAGGCATTGAAAGTTACGTATAAGCGCGCTCTCAGAACACGCTAGTTTGAATTTCATAATTTTCGACTTTTCAAGTACTTCGACTTTGTACCGAAAAAATTTCGAACTCACCTCAAGCGAAAAGAGCCTTTGAATATGGTTAGGCAACTTTCAATGCCTATGAAATGAAAATTATGAAATTCAAACTAGCGTGTTCTGAGAGCGCGCTTATACGTAACTTTCAATGCCTAACCATATTCAAAGACTCTTTTTGCTCTAGGTGAGTTCGAAATTTTTCCGGTACAAAGTCGAAGTACTTGAAAAGTCGAAAATTATGAAATTCAAACTAGCGTGTTCTGAGAGCGCGCTTATACGTAACTTTCAATGCCTAACCATATTCAAAGACTCTTTTTGCTCTAGGTGAGTTCGAAATTTTTCCGGTACAAATTCGAAGTACTTGAAAAGTCGAAAATTATGAAATTCAAACTAGCGTGTTCTGAGAGCGCGCTTATACGTAACTTTCAATGCCTAACCATATTCAAAGGCTCTTTTCGCTTGAGGTGAGTTCGAAATTTTTTCGGTACAAAGTCGAAGTACTTGAAAAGTCGAAAATTATGAAATTCAAACTAGCGTGTTCTGAGAGCGCGCTTATACGTAACTTTCAATGCCTAACCATATTCAAAGACTCTTTTTGCTCTAGGTGAGTTCGAAATTTTTCCGGTACTAACTCGAAGTAGCTCAAAAGTCGAAAATTATGAAATTCAAACTAGTGTGTTCTGAGAGCGCGATTATACGTAACTTTCAATGCCTAACCATATTCAAAGGCTCTTTTCGCTTGAGGTGAGTTCGAAATTTTTCCGGTACAAAGTCGAAGTACTTGAAAAGTCGAAAATTATGAAATTCAAACTAGCGTGTTCTGAGAGCGCGCTTATACGTAACTTTCAATGCCTAACCATATTCAAAGGCTCTTTTCGCTTGAGGTGAGTTCGAAATTTTTTCGGTACAAAGTCGAAGTACTTGAAAAGTCGAAAATTATGAAAAGGTTAGGTTAGGTTAGGTTTTTTTTTTTTTTTTTTTTTTTAAATGTGTTCCACCGTCTGAGGAGGAACCGCTGACTTTCCTCCGATAAGGTTGTCGGAGACCTTATATAACTGTTTATAGTAATATTTTCTATGTGATGTGGTTGTGTGTTTGTACCTATAAATTTATTATTATGTAGATATTTGGTGTATTAATTTTGAAGAGACAATGAATAATAGTATCCTTTTATCATTGTTATGTATTATATTATTATAATATAACGACAACATATGATCTATGGTTTACTATATATGATTTTTAACATTATTTTGTATGTGTGTGTGTGTGTGTGTGTGTGTTGGCGTTCTATTGTTGTATTATATTGTTATGAGTTTATTTGGTGTGCTTAAATATTGATTACGTTATTTCAATAACCTAATTTTAATATCTAAATGTGTTTGTAATTATTGTATATTTATGTTGTGTTTTTTCAAGTTCAAATTTTATCATTTTGACAGATTTACATAATATTATATCGCTCGTAGGTGTTTTTATGAAGAAACTTTTATTTTTAAAGAAAATTTGGTATTGTGTTTTCCCTTTTATTAATTGGACAATCTTTTTAAAGTGTTCGTAAATTTCCCTTTTTATCAGTAATTGTGCAAAATATGAATAAATTTTGTTAGGTTTTGTTATCTTTCCTTTAAATTTGTAGCATTTATTTAATATTCTTATTTTTATTTTAGTTTTATTCTGATTAAACTTTGTCACACCTCTTAGCAAGATTAGTTTGTTTAATTTTGACAAAATGATATAATCTGATTTTTCTTGAACCTTTGATACACCTTTAGCAATAAGACACACTAGACCTCGCCAGTCTATCCCATTTCTGCCTTATAGGACATACGTTGTCAAAACTGTTGTGGTTTGATTTTTCATGTTTCGCCAACTGACAGTTCCGACAACTGGCAGTATTTCCTGCGAGCCATTGCGGACAATCTTTGCGGAGGTGAGTCCCCGTGCAGTGACTGCACCGGTCTTCTGCCTCCTTGCAATATTTTTTACCGTGTCCGAACTCTAGGCATCTAGTACACTGTATAAGTGGTGACTGGTCGAGGACTTGCACTCTTTGTAGGTCTATGTGTGCCTTCCCAACTTGTGTGAGGCAACGCCACACTGGTGGTGACACCTGCAGGACAGTATGGCATTCGTGCGGGTTTCTTGCCTTCCTGCGATATCGCACGACGGCTCTATACTCTCCCTCTGGTATGCCCCCCAGTATGTGCGTGTTTTGATTTTGTAGGGCACAGAGTATATCCTCATCTGTATTTATGCTTAGTACATTTCTTAGTATGACCAGGGGATCTTTGTTTGCCTTCTGCACTACTTGTAGAGTTGGGTTGCCGGATCTAAGTTGTTCCGCCACTTTGGCCAACTCTTCCTTGGTTTGGCACCCCAACACTACTTTTTGGTCCCTTGCTTTACGCAGTCTGTCCACTCGCAGACCCGATGTCTTCGCGCACACTGCGGTACGGATTTTGATGATAACATCCTCGCTTGTGTCCGCGTCATTAGACGATGACACGATCAGCGAGTGGACTGACTGCGACTCAGCAGAAGGTGCCTCTTTTGGAGTTGCCGCAATTGTGGCATATGAACTGCCCTCTGTCGCTGTTCCAATATTTACAGTAAACCTGGTCATTTGTTCTCTAATCGCACATATCTCTTCTCTGGCCGCTACCATTATACCCGTCTGAACATTTAATGCATCGGTCACCTCATGCGCCAAGTCAGCGTCACAAGCTGGGGCAACGGTACGGGACTGTGTGACATCACAGAGCCTCAAGGATAGGGTGTAGAGTCCATTTAGACAGTCAAGCACAGTCTCCTTTATCGTTCCCTTTATGTTACCGGACTGGTCCAACTGTAGCTTTGCCACCTGAAACAACTGGTTTGCTACAGCTGGCAAGTCACACAACGGAGCTTCTATTGCTGACTTGGCGTAGGAAGCGGTCTCTTTTGGGACTTTGACGGGTAGTTTTGCTGTTTTCGGTGCATCAGTTTTAGGTTTCATCGACATTATAACGGCGTAACACTGAGATTAGATTTAGATTACTATATATTTAATTTTGGCTGTATATAGTAATTTGTAACCTAACGTATTTGAGAATTTGAAAGGTGTATAGTGCCCTTCAAATCTTATAATTTAGTAATGAAATTAATCAAATGTTCTATCTTATTATATAACAAAGTATTTGAGAGGTGTAGATTGCCTCTGAAGTCAATATGCTTAGTAAAATCTTTGGGAGATGTAAAAGGTCTCACAAGTGTCAATATACATTAATTGTCATAACCTAATCCCTGACTTAATATCAATAATTATAAGAATAATAACAAAATTTCTTAAGTCCCTAGCTTAATCTAAAATCTTGGGAGGTGTAAAAGCCCCCAATAGTCTAATTGTCAATTTTAAAAAATATTTTATATAAACGGTCCAGAAAATATATTTGGGAGGTGTAGAATGCCTCCCAAGTCAATCTAGATTTAATTTCGTCAAATTCCTCAATTAAAGGCTCCAAATTTCGTGTCGCCCTACCCTTAAAGTGTACGTTTCGGATCCACACGACAAGGAGAATCCGAAACGACACTAATAAATTTTTCCCCAAAATCGACCTTCAGCTTCTTATATATATAATAAGGGCGGGTGGGCGGGCCAAATTTTTCGGTTTTCCGCGTTTTCCTCTCAAACGGCTGGACCGATCCGGGAGCGCGGCGGGTCGTTCGACGCGCCTTCGGGAGACGCACCCGACCACACTGCGGGGGATGAAAATAGATTTTCCTGGAAGAGAATTCGCAGGAAAACCTATTAAATTTCACGGAGTTGTGGCCGGCGCGCGTTTAATGTGTGCTCCTGGGGCGAGTCGACGGGCCGAAATGGTCCCGGACGGTGTATCCCGTTTTCCCGGAATGAGAGGAACACACGGGAACACGAGGAATGAAGAAAAACAAAGGATTTTTAACGAAATTAGGCCGAAAATTGTAAATTTAACAAATTTTTATTGAGTTTACTCAATGGGTTAGGTTAGGTTAGGTTAGGTTAGGTTAGGTTAGGTTAGGTTAGGTTAGGTTAGGTTAGGTTAGGTTAGGTTAGGTTAGGTTAGGTTAGGTTAGGTTAGGTTAGGTTAGGTTAGGTTAGGTTAGGTTAGGTTAGGTTAGGTTAGGTTAGGTTAGGTTAGGTTAGGTTAGGTTAGGTTAGGTTAGGTTAGGTTAGGTTAGGTTAGGTTAGGTTAGGTTAGGTTAGGTTAGGTTAGGTTAGGTTAGGTTAGGTTAGGTTAGGTTAGGTTAGGTTAGGTTAGGTTAGGTTAGGTTAGGTTAGGTTAGGTTAGGTTAGGTTAGGTTAGGTTAGGTTAGGTTAGGTTAGGTTAGGTTAGGTTAGGTTAGGTTAGGTTAGGTTAGGTTAGGTTAGGTTAGGTTAGGTTAGGTTAGGTTAGGTTAGGTTAGGTTAGGTTAGGTTAGGTTAGGTTAGGTTAGGTTAGGTTAGGTTAGGTTAGGTTAGGTTAGGTTAGGTTAGGTTAGGTTAGGTTAGGTTAGGTTAGGTTAGGTTAGGTTAGGTTAGGTTAGGTTAGGTTAGGTTAGGTTAGGTTAGGTTAGGTTAGGTTAGGTTAGGTTAGGTTAGGTTAGGTTAGGTTAGGTTAGGTTAGGTTAGGTTAGGTTAGGTTAGGTTAGGTTAGGTTAGGTTAGGTTAGGTTAGGTTAGGTTAGGTTAGGTTAGGTTAGGTTAGGTTAGGTTAGGTTAGGTTAGGTTAGGTTAGGTTAGGTTAGGTTAGGTTAGGTTAGGTTAGGTTAGGTTAGGTTAGGTTAGGTTAGGTTAGGTTAGGTTAGGTTAGGTTAGGTTAGGTTAGGTTAGGTTAGGTTAGGTTAGGTTAGGTTAGGTTAGGTTAGGTTAGGTTAGGTTAGGTTAGGTTAGGTTAGGTTAGGTTAGGTTAGGTTAGGTTAGGTTAGGTTAGGTTAGGTTAGGTTAGGTTAGGTTAGG
Source organism: Bicyclus anynana (assembly GCF_947172395.1). Classification (NCBI taxonomy): domain Eukaryota; kingdom Metazoa; phylum Arthropoda; class Insecta; order Lepidoptera; family Nymphalidae; genus Bicyclus; species Bicyclus anynana. Next base: position 10,029,219 of record NC_069108.1, read on the forward strand.
TTAGGTTAGGTTAGGTTAGGTTAGGTTAGGTTAGGTTAGGTTAGGTTAGGTTAGGTTAGGTTAGGTTAGGTTAGGTTAGGTTAGGTTAGGTTAGGTTAGGTTAGGTTAGGTTAGGTTAGGTTAGGTTAGGTTAGGTTAGGTTAGGTTAGGTTAGGTTAGGTTAGGTTAGGTTAGGTTAGGTTAGGTTAGGTTAGGTTAGGTTAGGTTAGGTTAGGTTAGGTTAGGTTAGGTTAGGTTAGGTTAGGTTAGGTTAGGTTAGGTTAGGTTAGGTTAGGTTAGGTTAGGTTAGGTTAGGTTAGGTTAGGTTAGGTTAGGTTAGGTTAGGTTAGGTTAGGTTAGGTTAGGTTAGGTTAGGTTAGGTTAGGTTAGGTTAGGTTAGGTTAGGTTAGGTTAGGTTAGGTTAGGTTAGGTTAGGTTAGGTTAGGTTAGGTTAGGTTAGGTTAGGTTAGGTTAGGTTAGGTTAGGTTAGGTTAGGTTAGGTTAGGTTAGGTTAGGTTAGGTTAGGTTAGGTTAGGTTAGGTTAGGTTAGGTTAGGTTAGGTTAGGTTAGGTTAGGTTAGGTTAGGTTAGGTTAGGTTAGGTTAGGTTAGGTTAGGTTAGGTTAGGTTAGGTTAGGTTAGGTTAGGTTAGGTTAGGTTAGGTTAGGTTAGGTTAGGTTAGGTTAGGTTAGGTTAGGTTAGGTTAGGTTAGGTTAGGTTAGGTTAGGTTAGGTTAGGTTAGGTTAGGTTAGGTTAGGTTAGGTTAGGTTAGGTTAGGTTAGGTTAGGTTAGGTTAGGTTAGGTTAGGTTAGGTTAGGTTAGGTTAGGTTAGGTTAGGTTAGGTTAGGTTAGGTTAGGTTAGGTTAGGTTAGGTTAGGTTAGGTTAGGTTAGGTTAGGTTAGGTTAGGTTAGGTTTTTTTTTTTTTTTTTTTTTTTAACGTTGGTCAGAAAAATGCATTTACGCATCCCGTCCTGAAATAAGACAGGATTACTGTCTTATTTCAGGGCGGGTATGTGGGACTCGCCAGCCGTGAAGCGGCTGGAATACCCACTAAAAAAAAACCAACGGAGTGGATGGTGTTATTGCAACACCTCAGTGCTAATGGGATACTCCGAGATGTTGCAAAAACTGTAAGATGGGTGAATTTAATAAGTGTGGAGAATAACGTTATAAGTGGAATGGATGACTGATAAACTGTATTAATAATAATATAATTATATGTGCTAGATAAAAATAAGATATAATTAATAGAATATTAGGGTGATGATAATGTTATAATAAATAGAGTATAATATATATATTATTATATGAATAAATATATATATTTACATTTATACATATACATATATATATACACACACATACATACATATATATATATATACCCATACATACATATACACATACACACATATACATATATAATAGAACTATAAGGCTAAAAGATAGTTATCTACATATTAGTTGATAATAGAATCATTAAAATGAACACATGACACGGTAAGATACATTGTAAAAATTATTAAAGTTATTAAAATTTTAAATGGTAAAATAATTAAAATTATTCATTAATGAAAATGTACAAATGAACACATAATGAAAATGTACAAATGAACACATGTACCCATGAACAAGAATGGTCTTTACAATGAAATCTGCATATGTACATTAGTTACATAATTTCCAAGGTGTGTCATGAGATGTACTTCATATCGGCAAAACAGTTGATAAGAACCCGAGTAAGGAAAGGTATTTACAAATGAATTATTATACAAAAATGACAATGCTATAGATTGAAATTAAATTAGTGATTAAGTCTAGTTACACACTAGTTATACACAGTCGGGTAGGTAATAGTAACAGCAATGGTTAGCCTTTTATTTTTTATTTTATTTTATTTTTTTTTTTTTTAATTTTTTTTTTTTTTTTTTAATTTTTTTTTTTAATTTTTTTTTTTTTTTTTAATTTTTTTTTTTTTATTTTTAATTTTTTTTTTTTTTAATTTTTTTTTAATTTTTTTTTTTATTTTTTTTTTTTTTTTCAACGCCCAACCTTTCTTTCCGTAGTAATTTATTAATTAACTTAAGTTACTTAGATATGCAATCATTAAAATGCCAACAGGGCGTAAAACACACGGTTCTTACAAAAAAAATCAACATATCAACATATTTACAATAGTGATTGATAGATAACAGCGGAGAGAATAAGTGAGAAAGTTGTAAGTACAACCTATGCAATTATATTATATTTGGTTATAAATAGAGACGCAAAATTAATAATAGAGCTAATATAATTGACACAAGTGAATTTCGTTACGCATATACAGAGTTACAGAAAGCGTTTGACATAAGCATAAATGGAATATAACGCGACTATCCATAATCGATTTTATCGCGCAGTCGGTTGGTCAAATGGTTTATAAGTGGACATGAGTTGGAGGTGGCACTGTGATTTGTTTTAATGGGATTTGCTGGATCTTTACGTTTTTGTTGTTTGGAGCAATTAAAACAGCATATTTTCTTTTCGTCTGTGTTGTTAGGGCAATTGCGATAGTTGTGATCTGTAGATGAGCAGTGTGAGCAGATGAGTGTGTCGGACGTACACCTTTTTTGCGTGTGGCCAAATTGTAGGCATTTGAAGCATTGGAGAAGGGGAACGTATTCCTCGACGTGGACCCTCTGGTGGTCCACGTTGAGTCTGCCGGAAGAGACGATGGTGCGCCAGAGCATGGGTGTCGTAATGAAGACTGCATTGTAAAGTTTGCTGTTTCTATTGTTTCTTTTGAATTTAAATTGAAAGTCCTCATCATTAGTTATCAAATTTCTTATAGAGTCATTTTGGTGTAGGATGATATCCGTAAGGGATTCAGGAGTAGTGGATTTGGAGACGCCCTTAAGCAATAGCATAGGTCTAAGTTTTTTGGTAGGCTTAGCAGTGAGTCCGCAATTAGCTGATTCGATCTTGTGAAGGGTGATGTCCCGTTGCTCGCAGTTGTCGAATACTAAGCGCAGTTTCTTATTTGGGATTAATTTGACCTCAGCGGGTGAGAAATTGGTGTCTTTGAAAGTTACGCCCGATCTGAATGCTTTAAGGGTGTGCGAGGCAGTGGGAACGTCCCCGGCCGGAGCGACAATAATAGAGGGTCGATTGGCAGGTATGTTGGAATTGCCCGATGGTGTGCGAGCGGCGGCAGCATATGACCGGTTAGTCGATTTGACGGATTGGGTTTCTAATCTGAAGGCGCTGCCTATCTCTTCTCTAATTGACTCCTTCAGGCCAGCGGCTAAGGTAGTAGGAGAGGCCAACGGATGGGAGGCTAGCTCTCCGCGCAGCATGCGAATTTCCCCTACGCACTCACTTAGTTCCTTCCTTAGTGTATCATCATTACTATTATGGCTGACAGGGTCGCTGACCTCCGACAGGGCGGCCAGAGTTGAAGGTGTAGTTGTGACCGTACGCAAGTATTGATCAATTGATCGTTGGGTCTCGGCAGCAGCCGCGGTAATGAGTCTCTTATTTGAAGCGGTGACGCTTTTACCTTCATTAATCGCCTTGATGGTGGTAGTTGATAGTATTCTAATCACCTTGGCGAGGGAATCGAGGTCCTTGACCTCAGCGGCAGTTGCAGGCAGCTCAATGTAAGCCGACGGAGGAGGTCGCTTGGCGTTAGCTCCTTTCAGAGTAGACTGAGAGATGAGGGAGGGATTACCTGTTACGTTGTCCTCTCCAGGCGAGCTGGATACTCCCACCTCGGTGTCCATTGTGCACGACTGTTGTATTCACTGCAATCCAATTATGCACAGCCACTAATCACTGTCACTGAGTGTACACGGAATCAGGAGGTCATGATGACCAATGTCTATCACATAAGGCACTACCCATTAATTTAAGCACAGAGCACAAATCCCGAGATACCCCCCCCACTGACCGGGCTAGGTCTCGCTTGCAGGTAAGCTCCGGTCCTCTAACCTTGGTCGGTCCTCTGCCCAGGTTGGCCCCTTCCTTAGGCCCGGACCCCGTCGCGGGCTCGGTCCGGTCGTCCGACCGGTCCGCTCCGATCGTCTGGCCGGTCCGCTCCGGTCCAGGTCTACTCCTCTTCACGGTCGGTCCGGTCCAGGTCCGGTCCTCGGTCCGCGGTCTGGCGGTCTGGCCCGCTGCTCTTTGCGGTATGGTCCAGTTCTCTGGTTGGTCTGGTCCTGGTCCGCTCCGGTCTCCTGGTCTGCTTCCTTGGTTGGTCGATCCGTGGTCCGGACTCCTGGTTGGTCCGGTCCTGGCCCGCTGCTCCACGCGGTCCGGTCCAGTCCACAGGTTGGATTTAGACCTGGTCCGCACCTCTTCGCGGTCCTTACCGGTCCGGTCCGGTTTCCAGTCCCGGTCCTCAGTCCCCTGTCACACCTCACGCCCAGGCTATACGCCCAGACGCGAGGGCATAGGGGCCGTGGGGGCCGCCCGCCGAAGACGACCGCTCGCGTCGGCGGTCTGTGCGCGACTGAGGTGGCTGGGTAAGGCGAGCCGCCTACACAGGCGCCCGGCCCAACCACTGTTCCTGGTCCGGTCCGGTCCTCGGTCCGCTGTCAGCCCGGTCCGCTGTCCAGTCGTTGGTCCGATGTCCGGTCCGCTGCTGCTGCTCCGGTCCCCGGTCCGCACCTCTTCGTGGTCTTTACCGGTCCGGTCCGGTCTCCAGTCCCGGTCCTCAGACCCCTGTCACACCTCACGCCCAGGCTATACGCCCAGACGCGAGGGCATAGGGGCCGTGGGGGCCGCCCGCCGAAGACGACCGCTCGCGACGGCGATCTGCGCGCGACTGACGCCCGCTGTATAGGCGCCCGGCCCAACCACTGTTCCTGGACCGGTCCGGTCCTCGGTCCGCTGTCAGCCCGGTCCGCTGTCCAGTCGTTGGTCCGATGTCCGGTCCACAGTCCCCTAGGTCGGTCCGGTCCGCTGCTGCTGCTCCGGTCCCCGGTCCGCACCTCTTCGTGGTCTTTACCGGTCCGGTCCGGTCTCCAGTCCCGGTCCTCAGACCCCTGTCACACCTCAAGCCCAGGCTATACGCCCAGACGCGAGGGCATAGGGGCCGTGGGGGCCGCCCGCCGAAGACGACCGCTCGCGACGGCGATCTGCGCGCGACTGGTTAGGTTAGGTTAGGTTAGGTTAGGTTAGGTTAGGTTAGGTTAGGTTAGGTTAGGTTAGGTTAGGTTAGGTTAGGTTAGGTTAGGTTAGGTTAGGTTAGGTTAGGTTAGGTTAGGTTAGGTTAGGTTAGGTTAGGTTAGGTTAGGTTAGGTTAGGTTAGGTTAGGTTAGGTTAGGTTAGGTTAGGTTAGGTTAGGTTAGGTTAGGTTAGGTTAGGTTAGGTTAGGTTAGGTTAGGTTAGGTTAGGTTAGGTTAGGTTAGGTTAGGTTAGGTTAGGTTAGGTTAGGTTAGGTTAGGTTAGGTTAGGTTAGGTTAGGTTAGGTTAGGTTAGGTTAGGTTAGGTTAGGTTAGGTTAGGTTAGGTTAGGTTAGGTTAGGTTAGGTTAGGTTAGGTTAGGTTAGGTTAGGTTAGGTTAGGTTAGGTTAGGTTAGGTTAGGTTAGGTTAGGTTAGGTTAGGTTAGGTTAGGTTAGGTTAGGTTAGGTTAGGTTAGGTTAGGTTAGGTTAGGTTAGGTTAGGTTAGGTTAGGTTAGGTTAGGTTAGGTTAGGTTAGGTTAGGTTAGGTTAGGTTAGGTTAGGTTAGGTTAGGTTAGGTTAGGTTAGGTTAGGTTAGGTTAGGTTAGGTTAGGTTAGGTTAGGTTAGGTTAGGTTAGGTTAGGTTAGGTTAGGTTAGGTTAGGTTAGGTTAGGTTAGGTTAGGTTAGGTTAGGTTAGGTTAGGTTAGGTTAGGTTAGGTTAGGTTAGGTTAGGTTAGGTTAGGTTAGGTTAGGTTAGGTTAGGTTAGGTTAGGTTAGGTTAGGTTAGGTTAGGTTAGGTTAGGTTAGGTTAGGTTAGGTTAGGTTAGGTTAGGTTAGGTTAGGTTAGGTTAGGTTAGGTTAGGTTAGGTTAGGTTAGGTTAGGTTAGGTTAGGTTAGGTTAGGTTAGGTTAGGTTAGGTTAGGTTAGGTTAGGTTAGGTTAGGTTAGGTTAGGTTAGGTTAGGTTAGGTTAGGTTAGGTTAGGTTAGGTTAGGTTAGGTTAGGTTAGGTTAGGTTAGGTTAGGTTAGGTTAGGTTAGGTTAGGTTAGGTTAGGTTAGGTTAGGTTAGGTTAGGTTAGGTTAGGTTAGGTTAGGTTAGGTTAGGTTAGGTTAGGTTAGGTTAGGTTAGGTTAGGTTAGGTTAGGTTAGGTTAGGTTAGGTTAGGTTAGGTTAGGTTAGGTTAGGTTAGGTTAGGTTAGGTTAGGTTAGGTTAGGTTAGGTTAGGTTAGGTTAGGTTAGGTTAGGTTAGGTTAGGTTAGGTTAGGTTAGGTTAGGTTAGGTTAGGTTAGGTTAGGTTAGGTTAGGTTAGGTTAGGTTAGGTTAGGTTAGGTTAGGTTAGGTTAGGTTAGGTTAGGTTAGGTTAGGTTAGGTTAGGTTAGGTTAGGTTAGGTTAGGTTAGGTTAGGTTAGGTTAGGTTAGGTTAGGTTAGGTTAGGTTAGGTTAGGTTAGGTTAGGTTAGGTTAGGTTAGGTTAGGTTAGGTTAGGTTAGGTTAGGTTAGGTTAGGTTAGGTTAGGTTAGGTTAGGTTAGGTTAGGTTAGGTTAGGTTAGGTTAGGTTAGGTTAGGTTAGGTTAGGTTAGGTTAGGTTAGGTTAGGTTAGGTTAGGTTAGGTTAGGTTAGGTTAGGTTAGGTTAGGTTAGGTTAGGTTAGGTTAGGTTAGGTTAGGTTAGGTTAGGTTAGGTTAGGTTAGGTTAGGTTAGGTTAGGTTAGGTTAGGTTAGGTTAGGTTAGGTTAGGTTAGGTTAGGTTAGGTTAGGTTAGGTTAGGTTAGGTTAGGTTAGGTTAGGTTAGGTTAGGTTAGGTTAGGTTAGGTTAGGTTAGGTTAGGTTAGGTTAGGTTAGGTTAGGTTAGGTTAGGTTAGGTTAGGTTAGGTTAGGTTAGGTTAGGTTAGGTTAGGTTAGGTTAGGTTAGGTTAGGTTAGGTTAGGTTAGGTTAGGTTAGGTTAGGTTAGGTTAGGTTAGGTTAGGTTAGGTTAGGTTAGGTTAGGTTAGGTTAGGTTAGGTTAGGTTAGGTTAGGTTAGGTTAGGTTAGGTTAGGTTAGGTTAGGTTAGGTTAGGTTAGGTTAGGTTAGGTTAGGTTAGGTTAGGTTAGGTTAGGTTAGGTTAGGTTAGGTTAGGTTAGGTTAGGTTAGGTTAGGTTAGGTTAGGTTAGGTTAGGTTAGGTTAGGTTAGGTTAGGTTAGGTTAGGTTAGGTTAGGTTAGGTTAGGTTAGGTTAGGTTAGGTTAGGTTAGGTTAGGTTAGGTTAGGTTAGGTTAGGTTAGGTTAGGTTAGGTTAGGTTAGGTTAGGTTAGGTTAGGTTAGGTTAGGTTAGGTTAGGTTAGGTTAGGTTAGGTTAGGTTAGGTTAGGTTAGGTTAGGTTAGGTTAGGTTAGGTTAGGTTAGGTTAGGTTAGGTTAGGTTAGGTTAGGTTAGGTTAGGTTAGGTTAGGTTAGGTTAGGTTAGGTTAGGTTAGGTTAGGTTAGGTTAGGTTAGGTTAGGTTAGGTTAGGTTAGGTTAGGTTAGGTTAGGTTAGGTTAGGTTAGGTTAGGTTAGGTTAGGTTAGGTTAGGTTAGGTTAGGTTAGGTTAGGTTAGGTTAGGTTAGGTTAGGTTAGGTTAGGTTAGGTTAGGTTAGGTTAGGTTAGGTTAGGTTAGGTTAGGTTAGGTTAGGTTAGGTTAGGTTAGGTTAGGTTAGGTTAGGTTAGGTTAGGTTAGGTTAGGTTAGGTTAGGTTAGGTTAGGTTAGGTTAGGTTAGGTTAGGTTAGGTTAGGTTAGGTTAGGTTAGGTTAGGTTAGGTTAGGTTAGGTTAGGTTAGGTTAGGTTAGGTTAGGTTAGGTTAGGTTAGGTTAGGTTAGGTTAGGTTAGGTTAGGTTAGGTTAGGTTAGGTTAGGTTAGGTTAGGTTAGGTTAGGTTAGGTTAGGTTAGGTTAGGTTAGGTTAGGTTAGGTTAGGTTAGGTTAGGTTAGGTTAGGTTAGGTTAGGTTAGGTTAGGTTAGGTTAGGTTAGGTTAGGTTAGGTTAGGTTAGGTTAGGTTAGGTTAGGTTAGGTTAGGTTAGGTTAGGTTAGGTTAGGTTAGGTTAGGTTAGGTTAGGTTAGGTTAGGTTAGGTTAGGTTAGGTTAGGTTAGGTTAGGTTAGGTTAGGTTAGGTTAGGTTAGGTTAGGTTAGGTTAGGTTAGGTTAGGTTAGGTTAGGTTAGGTTAGGTTAGGTTAGGTTAGGTTAGGTTAGGTTAGGTTAGGTTAGGTTAGGTTAGGTTAGGTTAGGTTAGGTTAGGTTAGGTTAGGTTAGGTTAGGTTAGGTTAGGTTAGGTTAGGTTAGGTTAGGTTAGGTTAGGTTAGGTTAGGTTAGGTTAGGTTAGGTTAGGTTAGGTTAGGTTAGGTTAGGTTAGGTTAGGTTAGGTTAGGTTAGGTTAGGTTAGGTTAGGTTAGGTTAGGTTAGGTTAGGTTAGGTTAGGTTAGGTTAGGTTAGGTTAGGTTAGGTTAGGTTAGGTTAGGTTAGGTTAGGTTAGGTTAGGTTAGGTTAGGTTAGGTTAGGTTAGGTTAGGTTAGGTTAGGTTAGGTTAGGTTAGGTTAGGTTAGGTTAGGTTAGGTTAGGTTAGGTTAGGTTAGGTTAGGTTAGGTTAGGTTAGGTTAGGTTAGGTTAGGTTAGGTTAGGTTAGGTTAGGTTAGGTTAGGTTAGGTTAGGTTAGGTTAGGTTAGGTTAGGTTAGGTTAGGTTAGGTTAGGTTAGGTTAGGTTAGGTTAGGTTAGGTTAGGTTAGGTTAGGTTAGGTTAGGTTAGGTTAGGTTAGGTTAGGTTAGGTTAGGTTAGGTTAGGTTAGGTTAGGTTAGGTTAGGTTAGGTTAGGTTAGGTTAGGTTAGGTTAGGTTAGGTTAGGTTAGGTTAGGTTAGGTTAGGTTAGGTTAGGTTAGGTTAGGTTAGGTTAGGTTAGGTTAGGTTAGGTTAGGTTAGGTTAGGTTAGGTTAGGTTAGGTTAGGTTAGGTTAGGTTAGGTTAGGTTAGGTTAGGTTAGGTTAGGTTAGGTTAGGTTAGGTTAGGTTAGGTTAGGTTAGGTTAGGTTAGGTTAGGTTAGGTTAGGTTAGGTTAGGTTAGGTTAGGTTAGGTTAGGTTAGGTTAGGTTAGGTTAGGTTAGGTTAGGTTAGGTTAGGTTAGGTTAGGTTAGGTTAGGTTAGGTTAGGTTAGGTTAGGTTAGGTTAGGTTAGGTTAGGTTAGGTTAGGTTAGGTTAGGTTAGGTTAGGTTAGGTTAGGTTAGGTTAGGTTAGGTTAGGTTAGGTTAGGTTAGGTTAGGTTAGGTTAGGTTAGGTTAGGTTAGGTTAGGTTAGGTTAGGTTAGGTTAGGTTAGGTTAGGTTAGGTTAGGTTAGGTTAGGTTAGGTTAGGTTAGGTTAGGTTAGGTTAGGTTAGGTTAGGTTAGGTTAGGTTAGGTTAGGTTAGGTTAGGTTAGGTTAGGTTAGGTTAGGTTAGGTTAGGTTAGGTTAGGTTAGGTTAGGTTAGGTTAGGTTAGGTTAGGTTAGGTTAGGTTAGGTTAGGTTAGGTTAGGTTAGGTTAGGTTAGGTTAGGTTAGGTTAGGTTAGGTTAGGTTAGGTTAGGTTAGGTTAGGTTAGGTTAGGTTAGGTTAGGTTAGGTTAGGTTAGGTTAGGTTAGGTTAGGTTAGGTTAGGTTAGGTTAGGTTAGGTTAGGTTAGGTTAGGTTAGGTTAGGTTAGGTTAGGTTAGGTTAGGTTAGGTTAGGTTAGGTTAGGTTAGGTTAGGTTAGGTTAGGTTAGGTTAGGTTAGGTTAGGTTAGGTTAGGTTAGGTTAGGTTAGGTTAGGTTAGGTTAGGTTAGGTTAGGTTAGGTTAGGTTAGGTTAGGTTAGGTTAGGTTAGGTTAGGTTAGGTTAGGTTAGGTTAGGTTAGGTTAGGTTAGGTTAGGTTAGGTTAGGTTAGGTTAGGTTAGGTTAGGTTAGGTTAGGTTAGGTTAGGTTAGGTTAGGTTAGGTTAGGTTAGGTTAGGTTAGGTTAGGTTAGGTTAGGTTAGGTTAGGTTAGGTTAGGTTAGGTTAGGTTAGGTTAGGTTAGGTTAGGTTAGGTTAGGTTAGGTTAGGTTAGGTTAGGTTAGGTTAGGTTAGGTTAGGTTAGGTTAGGTTAGGTTAGGTTAGGTTAGGTTAGGTTAGGTTAGGTTAGGTTAGGTTAGGTTAGGTTAGGTTAGGTTAGGTTAGGTTAGGTTAGGTTAGGTTAGTAGTTAGGTTAGGTTAGGTTAGGTTAGGTTAGGTTAGGTTAGGTTAGGTTAGGTTAGGTTAGGTTAGGTTAGGTTAGGTTAGGTTAGGTTAGGTTAGGTTAGGTTAGGTTAGGTTAGGTTAGGTTAGGTTAGGTTAGGTTAGGTTAGATTAGGTTAGGTTAGGTTAGGTTAGGTTAGGTTAGGTTAGGTTAGGTTAGGTTAGGTTAGGTTAGGTAGGTTAGGTTAGGTTAGGTTAGGTTAGGTTAGGTTAGGTTAGGTTAGGTTAGGTTAGGTTAGGTTAGGTTAGGTTAGGTTAGGTTAGGTTAGGTTAGGTTAGGTTAGGTTAGGTTAGGTTAGGTTAGGTTAGGTTAGGTTAGGTTAGGTTAGGTTAGGTTAGGTTAGGTTAGGTTAGGTTAGGTTAGGTTAGGTTAGGTTAGGTTAGGTTAGGTTAGGTTAGGTTAGGTTAGGTTAGGTTAGGTTAGGTTAGGTTAGGTTAGGTTAGGTTAGGTTAGGTTAGGTTAGGTTAGGTTAGGTTAGGTTAGGTTAGGTTAGGTTAGGTTAGGTTAGGTTAGGTTAGGTTAGGTTAGGTTAGGTTAGGTTAGGTTAGGTTAGGTTAGGTTAGGTTAGGTTAGGTTAGGGTTAGGTTAGGTAGGTTAGGTTAGGTTAGGTTAGGTTAGGTTAGGTTAGGTTAGGTTAGGTTAGGTTAGGTTAGGTTAGGTTAGGTTAGGTTAGGTTAGGTTAGGTTAGGTTAGGTTAGGTAGGTTAGGTTAGGTTAGGTTAGGTTTAGGTTAGGTTAGGTTAGGTTAGGTTAGGTTAGGTTAGGTTAGGTTAGGTTAGGTTAGGTTAGGTTAGGTTAGGTTAGGTTAGGTTAGGTTAGGTTAGGTTAGGTTAGGTTAGGTTAGGTTAGGTTAGGTTAGGTTAGGTTAGGTTAGGTTAGGTTAGGTTAGGTTAGGTTAGGTTAGGTTAGGTTAGGTTAGGTTAGGTTAGGTTAGGTTAGGTTAGGTGTTAGGTTAGGTTAGGTAGGTTAGGTTAGGTTAGGTTAGGTTAGGTTAGGTTAGGTTAGGTTAGGTTAGGTTAGGTTAGGTTAGGTTAGGTTAGGTTAGGTTAGGTTAGGTTAGGTTAGGTTAGGTTAGGTTAGGTTAGGTTAGGTTAGGTTAGGTTAGGTTAGGTTAGGTTAGGTTAGGTTAGGTTAGGTTAGGTTAGGTTAGGTTAGGTTAGGTTAGGTTAGGTTAGGTTAGGTTAGGTTAGGTTAGGTTAGGTTAGGTTGTTAGGTTAGGTTAGGTTAGGTTAGGTTAGGTTAGGTTAGGTTAGGTTAGGTTAGGTTAGGTTAGGTTAGGTTAGGTTAGGTTAGGTTAGGTTAGGTTAGGTTAGGTTAGGTTAGGTTAGGTTAGGTTAGGTTAGGTTAGGTTAGGTTAGGTTAGGTTAGGTTAGGTTAGGTTAGGTTAGGTTAGGTTAGGTTAGGTTAGGTTAGGTTAGGTTAGGTTAGGTTAGGTTAGGTTAGGTTAGGTTAGGTTAGGTTAGGTTAGGTTAGGTTAGGTTAGGTTAGGTTAGGTTAGGTTAGGTTAGGTTAGGTTAGGTTAGGTTAGGTTAGGTTAGGTTAGGTTAGGTTAGGTTAGGTTAGGTTAGGTTAGGTTAGGTTAGGTTAGGTTAGGTTAGGTTAGGTTAGGTTAGGTTAGGTTAGGTTAGGTTAGGTTAGGTTAGGTTAGGTTAGGTTAGGTTAGGTTAGGTTAGGTTAGGTTAGGTTAGGTTAGGTTAGGTTAGGTTAGGTTAGGTTAGGTTAGGTTAGGTTAGGTTAGGTTAGGTTAGGTTAGGTTAGGTTAGGTTAGGTTAGGTTAGGTTAGGTTAGGTTAGGTTAGGTTAGGTTAGGTTAGGTTAGGTTAGGTTAGGTTAGGTTAGGTTAGGTTAGGTTAGGTTAGGTTAGGTTAGGTTAGGTTAGGTTAGGTTAGGTTAGGTTAGGTTAGGTTAGGTTAGGTTAGGTTAGGTTAGGTTAGGTTAGGTTAGGTTAGGTTAGGTTAGGTTAGGTTAGGTTAGGTTAGGTTAGGTTAGGTTAGGTTAGGTTAGGTTAGGTTAGGTTAGGTTAGGTTAGGTTAGGTTAGGTTAGGTTAGGTTAGGTTAGGTTAGGTTAGGTTAGGTTAGGTTAGGTTAGGTTAGGTTAGGTTAGGTTAGGTTAGGTTAGGTTAGGTTAGGTTAGGTTAGGTTAGGTTAGGTTAGGTTAGGTTAGGTTAGGTTAGGTTAGGTTAGGTTAGGTTAGGTTAGGTTAGGTTAGGTTAGGTTAGGTTAGGTTAGGTTAGGTTAGGTTAGGTTAGGTTAGGTTAGGTTAGGTTAGGTTAGGTTAGGTTAGGTTAGGTTAGGTTAGGTTAGGTTAGGTTAGGTTAGGTTAGGTTAGGTTAGGTTAGGTTAGGTTAGGTTAGGTTAGGTTAGGTTAGGTTAGGTTAGGTTAGGTTAGGTTAGGTTAGGTTAGGTTAGGTTAGGTTAGGTTAGGTTAGGTTAGGTTAGGTTAGGTTAGGTTAGGTTAGGTTAGGTTAGGTTAGGTTAGGTTAGGTTAGGTTAGGTTAGGTTAGGTTAGGTTAGGTTAGGTTAGGTTAGGTTAGGTTAGGTTAGGTTAGGTTAGGTTAGGTTAGGTTAGGTTAGGTTAGGTTAGGTTAGGTTAGGTTAGGTTAGGTTAGGTTAGGTTAGGTTAGGTTAGGTTAGGTTAGGTTAGGTTAGGTTAGGTTAGGTTAGGTTAGGTTAGGTTAGGTTAGGTTAGGTTAGGTTAGGTTAGGTTAGGTTAGGTTAGGTTAGGTTAGGTTAGGTTAGGTTAGGTTAGGTTAGGTTAGGTTAGGTTAGGTTAGGTTAGGTTAGGTTAGGTTAGGTTAGGTTAGGTTAGGTTAGGTTAGGTTAGGTTAGGTTAGGTTAGGTTAGGTTAGGTTAGGTTAGGTTAGGTTAGGTTAGGTTAGGTTAGGTTAGGTTAGGTTAGGTTAGGTTAGGTTAGGTTAGGTTAGGTTAGGTTAGGTTAGGTTAGGTTAGGTTAGGTTAGGTTAGGTTAGGTTAGGTTAGGTTAGGTTAGGTTAGGTTAGGTTAGGTTAGGTTAGGTTAGGTTAGGTTAGGTTAGGTTAGGTTAGGTTAGGTTAGGTTAGGTTAGGTTAGGTTAGGTTAGGTTAGGTTAGGTTAGGTTAGGTTAGGTTAGGTTAGGTTAGGTTAGGTTAGGTTAGGTTAGGTTAGGTTAGGTTAGGTTAGGTTAGGTTAGGTTAGGTTAGGTTAGGTTAGGTTAGGTTAGGTTAGGTTAGGTTAGGTTAGGTTAGGTTAGGTTAGGTTAGGTTAGGTTAGGTTAGGTTAGGTTAGGTTAGGTTAGGTTAGGTTAGGTTAGGTTAGGTTAGGTTAGGTTAGGTTAGGTTAGGTTAGGTTAGGTTAGGTTAGGTTAGGTTAGGTTAGGTTAGGTTAGGTTAGGTTAGGTTAGGTTAGGTTAGGTTAGGTTAGGTTAGGTTAGGTTAGGTTAGGTTAGGTTAGGTTAGGTTAGGTTAGGTTAGGTTAGGTTAGGTTAGGTTAGGTTAGGTTAGGTTAGGTTAGGTTAGGTTAGGTTAGGTTAGGTTAGGTTAGGTTAGGTTAGGTTAGGTTAGGTTAGGTTAGGTTAGGTTAGGTTAGGTTAGGTTAGGTTAGGTTAGGTTAGGTTAGGTTAGGTTAGGTTAGGTTAGGTTAGGTTAGGTTAGGTTAGGTTAGGTTAGGTTAGGTTAGGTTAGGTTAGGTTAGGTTAGGTTAGGTTAGGTTAGGTTAGGTTAGGTTAGGTTAGGTTAGGTTAGGTTAG